>NC_056745.1:1243909779-1244209779 GCF_019279795.1 Protopterus annectens
CCATTTGTACACTTGTTTACTCATTCTTCCACATGTGCACACAGGCTAACACGTGTGCACACATGCTTACATGGGCTTATTGGCACGCACAGGCGCAGACACACTGTGGGCAGGTTTGCAGGTCACATCGGTGGTATCCATGGCATACGCCATCAGAATCCTGACATTCCCTAGGATAGCTCACGACGTGCCTCTTCCACTGGGTACTGACAACACACATGTGACACTGCTCCGGTGAGGTTACAGTGTTTTGTACATACACACTCCTGTTGTCACCTATATTCTACTCTAATAGTCCCCTTAACTTACACTACACTGTAGAGGCTTGGCCCATATGGCATGACATGTGATTCACTATCCTCAGCCTTACTTGCCTCACATTGCCTACAAATGCTTCGTTACATCTCTGAAAGAGCGCTTCCACACATAGGTACCAGTACGCAGTAGCCATGTTGTCTCCAGCTTGCCATTCATCTGCATGGCATACTAACATCTAGCTAAACCTACATTTTGTATGTATATTATCCATATGTCTTGTTTTGAAGCGCATCGTGTTCTCGTGGCGCTACGCTACGCTTCCACACTAGGGATCAGGGGAGGACAACAACTGGTTCATTGATATCCAATGGACATAGCCGCCACTGGCCTTGGACTTGGACATTGGCATGCTTCTTCGACTGTATTCATACTGTATTTGCAGCTGTCATTGCTCCGTTTAGCAACGTGCAAAACGTTAGTTGCATAACATCCGGGTACATTTCTGCACATAACTCTGCTCTTGCACGGACAGCTTACTGTTTCATGTATCGCATAATTACTTAGGGTTACCACCTGTCCCACTTTGCGAGGGACAGTCCCTCTTTGGGCAGTTGTGTCCTGCATGGCAAATGTCCTGAGATTTTAGGACAAAATTATTTTCTATATTTTATGTAATAGTTGCATTAAACAGTTATTCTGTATCTAAAACACCTAAATGTTATAAGAAACAGAATAAGAAACTAAAATGCTACAAGAATAAACTTTTATTCAGGCAACACACTGAAGTTCTGTCCTTTGTACTGGCCATGGGTATGTTTTGCCCTGCAAAATCTAATGTTTGTAGCACAAATGTCCCACTTTGGGCATTTGGAAAGTTGGCAACCCTATAATTACATAATTTGCATAGCTTACACATACAAATGGGGTATGTTGCAAATCCCAACATTGTCCATGCAATGTTCGTGTTACGGGCAGTCTTGCACGCCCCTGCAGGTGTTTGCTGAATAGCCTGGCAGTCATCTTTCCTTGCTGTACTCTCACTCAATCCATACACGCCGGAGGCTTCGTGTATCATGGCCTAGGCTTTGCTGTGTGCTATGTCTATTTGTGGTGTATGCATGGCTGTGGGTATGTCCCACTGTCATCATTGATAAAGGTGACACCCTATAGGTACTTCCTGTAGACTGATGTGTCATTTGACATGTCAGCACATACCTGCGGATGAACTTCCTACTGCAGCGCTTTTCATACCTTCTGAGTTATCTTGCAGTCGATAATCCTGTTTCCTCAGACATGTATCTGTTTCTAATCATACCTATCAACCTCCTAGTGCAAAACATCTGTACAAAGCCTAACATGATGGGGGGACAGATAGGGGCAGATTCTACATATTGCTCTTACAAACGTAGATAGTTGACAGTATTATAGGTTTTGCATTAGTATGACCTTTCTGAGGGATTTGGGGTCTTAAACACATATGTTTATCATTATTTAATTATGTCAGTTCTCAGGTATTTGGCAGACAGGTACAGATTGTGAGAGGAACACACCACACATATGAGGCATACATCTGCACATTCGTACAGTTGTGAGGTATGTTTCTGATACTGGACATCAATTTCCTTACGTCAATACACACAATACATGGCGCCATCACAGGCCAGTTACCATTACATTCCTATTGCAGGACACACCCACCCACTGGGTTATATTTCTCACACAGGCCAACAGGTGCTTATCCACACTAATTATTCCATCATGTAACTTATGTGTACGCCAGTATTTGCGCTTTCCGTCAGTGGCAGAGCTCAGGTACGAGTATGGGGGAATGGACACTGTATCGGTGACACTGCATGACACCCTGAGGGACACATGTCTTTTGAGTCTATTAACCTTCCACATTGACTTTCACAGGCCATACATTGTAATTCACATTTGTGGACAAACATGCTTATGACTTGTACATGTTTTGTCATTTGTCCTGACGTCTTTCTTCTCACCTGTCCACCTAGTATCACCAGTTCTGCACATTTCATTAGGACAGGTTGCCTTCATACCTCTTACCTGTACACATTATGGGTATATGCCCTGGGGTTTGACCTATGATTCTGTTACATTTGTCATGATAATGTGCCTTTCTGGTAGATTGCTGGCAAGCCATGACGGACTGTGCGGTTAGGTAATCATGACTGACATTTCTATTTCATGATTACTAATTCTCATAACATTCGTATTCCTGACTATGCAATTATTCTATCAACAGTCTGACTTTGTCTGAGGTATATTTAATCTAGTCCCTATTTGTCTGTCGTGTACTATGCCTTAGTCCAGCTGTCTTATTCTGACATTCTGGCAGGTATGGTTACTATCATGGTCGTACGCGTGTCCATCCATGATAATCGCCTACATGACACTGGTATAGGTCTCTACGTCTTCCCCCAATGGTTTACACAATATCCAGTAGATGGGTTGCACCTTTTTGGAGAATGTAGGCATGTGCTATACCCACATAGGTATATTGATCACTCTCATGGGGCATACCTAATAGATCTGTGCCAACCAACACCTTGGCCCAATTCTGCATACCCATGATTCCCATATCTGACACACCTCCACAGTACCCATTAGACATGTTTAATGTGAGCGATAATAAAGTGTGAGGACACTTCCGAGTACTCCCCACTCTGAGGATATCCGCTCGTATGTCATACATTCAATCGACCCATGTGTTATTACCCTTGCACCTGCTACTGTTGCATGTACACCTATATCGTAGTTGCAGGTGCGACTTCATTTGCATCAATGATGGTTTGCACTTCATACAGGATCAATTTTTGGGGTTCTGCAAAGGACACCTATATTCATGTTTAACGTGTAGAACTTGCAGGCCCTGTCGCACTGGTACTTTCTGGGCAATGGTTTGGAAATCATTGGTGTATTCTCCTTTCATGCATGTCTGTCTGTCTATCCATATTAGCTATACATGACCTATTTATGTATATGTGTTATATGTACAGGGACATATGTTTGTTGTGTATATATCTATTCATGTATCGTGTGTGTATATATATATATATATATATATATATATGTCTGTACATTCCTCATCTCATAACTTGCTTTGGATTATGTCTGTGGATATATGTGTATATATATCTCCATATCATACCTTTCAACTGTACAGATTTCCGCTACATGTACAGCTGTTTGCCTCTTATCTTTGGTCTGTTTTTCATAACCTTGTGTCTATCTGGCAAGTTAGTGGCATATCATTAAAGACTTGATGTTGGTAAATAATGACAAACATTTCAGGTTACGACTTCATACCCTTCAGAGAATCCATGCTAGTGACACACCTGTTATTCTATCCACTTTCTATGTTTGTTAGGGCAATATCTGGGGATTGTCCCTATTTGTACCAGTTGTTGTTATGGCTTTGTCCGGTTTCGTACTTTACGGGTTTAACAGGTATGAGCCATGTACATAGAACATGGGGAAAACACCATTCATTTTCTATTCTGGGAGTGGATTACACACGCGCACACTCACTTGCATATCCTTATTGTGGGGGTTACATATGTTTCATAGATAATTGTGCTTCCGTGAACTTTCATAATTCTGATCGTAACAGTTACATATCTGTATTCCAGTTTATGGACTACTGCGAAACACACGTTCACCTTTACATATTTAAATGTGTGTACTGCACGGACTCTTTCATTATACTTTCAAGTTATATGTGCAGTGGATGTAGGTCAACCGGGACTGCATTCACGTTGGCCGGATACCGGAACCACTATTCTATTGGTGTTCTCCCTCATTGAAATGCATACCCATAGTACTTAGCTACAGCAACATACACCTCACCGCTTCACCTATGACACAGGCATCCATTCTCCTGCTGGGAAAAAGATGGTACTACATATTACACATTCCCTATTGCCTACTGCTGTGGACTCCGGCTGCATTGTTAATCACTCCGAGGATATGCAGAACACCAAGGCATATAGTCCAGCCACATACAGGTCTTTGATTGTCAGTGTGTTCATGTAGTGATCTGGGTTTCAGCTTGTCCACCTGGTGAATGGAACTTCCCCGGACGAGGTGAAATGTCAGACGAAGCATATGGATAGGAATTATCTCCCTATTTTGAAGTTTTACCTGTGTTTATAGACACAGGTGTTTGGGCACCTGTCAGCAGCTTATTCTGTTGGCATTACATATTATGTGTGGGGTTGTTACAGTCCATACTCCACGGTGAGGGGTGTTCCCAATCACATTTGACTATTACCTGTATACAGTCATACGGGGATTATTATTTTGGACATGAAGTGACTACAGGTATGCAGTTGTACATTACACAAGTGTGAAGGGCTGTTCCTGTAAATATGTACGCACCATACCTCTCAACCTCTTAGAGCACCGATCTGCACAAAAGCTACACGATGGGGGGACAATTAGGGACACATTTTAATGATTGCTCTTACAAGCTTAGAACATTGATAGAATGATAGGTTTTGCATTAGCATGACTTTTCTGCAGGTTGTGGAGTCTTATACTCAGGATATTTCTCATTATTTAGTGACGTCAATCCTCAGCTATTTACCACACTGGTGCAGATTGTCGGAGGCACACACCAACACTATGGGGCGAACCTGTGGTCATTCTTAGGGTTGCCACCTCTTCAACTGCCCAAAGTGGGACATGTTCTGTAGAGATGTCAGATTTTCCAGGACAAAACATACCTACAGCTGTGCATAGTACTGAACTTTAACCTTTTTTGTACATATAATAGATTATTCTAGTAACATTTGAATTGCTTATGCTACTTCACATAACATATTGAGGATTCATATATAAAATAACTGTTTTATGCGACTAAAGTAAATTAGGAAATAAACTCTCAGGACATTTGCTATGTCTTGATATTTTTCACAGGACACAACTTCCTACAGAGGGATTGTTACTCGCAAAGTGGGACGGGTGGTGACCCCAGTCATTCTGCGAATATCTGGACAGCTGAGTAGTATGGCACAGACCTCTGTAATACACTGTCGTGTTCTGGCACAGCAGTAGCTCAGCATTAAAGACTGCAGTCGGAACGTGCTGACAGACAGTTGGGTTTCAGACTTCATACTCCAGACATTAATGCCAATGTGCAAACTGTTATTCTATCAAATTCTATGTTTCTAAGAGATATGTTTACAGATTGTCCCTGATTTTGGACCTTTGTCTCACTTATATTCACGGCTCTGTCCAGATATCTTACTCACACAGGTTAACAGGTATGGTCAGTCACGACTGCACACAGTCAGTGTCCCTCACACTTGATCAGGGTTGACCTGTTTATGTAGTGTCTTCCTCATCCTCATGCCGTTTTCCACTTTGCAAATGTGTGCATTATATTCTCCCTCCTATTCATGTCTGGACACATGCATCACGGGAAGGTATTTTATCCTGGGTGGTAGGTTATGCATGCCCACTTGGGGCTGGACAGTGTCATGGACCTCCACTGCATGTTCTGACTTGTGTCCAGATATCTACTGGATTGGACATCATGTCGTCATACCCATTCTACTATTTACACAAGTTGGTCATCCCATGAGTCATATCCCAAAAATTGGTCAAGACCAAAACAAGTTAGATAACGAAGATTTTTGTGGCTGCATGAAAACGTGCTGGGGGTTTTACCTGCAGGGGATACATGGTTTGCAATCCTGACACTGCCTAGGGTGACAATACCTACTACATATGCATAGGGGTCACTGTGTGTAGCTGTTTCTGCATAAACCAGTGGACCAAGTACGGCTGGATTTGGTGGACGTTCAAGTATGGTGGCAGGTTGTGTGTTGTGGAGGGTATGCTGGGTAGGCTATTATGCATCCAGGTGTGTTGCGTTTGTTATGGCCAGTTCCATCAGGACCCATCTGTGGGTATGTGACGGTGCCGTATCTATACATTTGTCTCGCATATTTCCATATTCATATGTTTGTGGGATTGTGTTCTACACTATGGCCTGTCTGCTTGTCTTGCAGCTGTTTCTACATGAGGTTGTGTTTCTTTCCACTTCACCCGCTATGCCCTCATACACCTCCGGTTCACCTTTTCTGCATACAACACAAGTATCGCCTTTGAGGAATTTACCTTAAACACACACCCCTCACACGCAAATTACTCACACCCCATAGAGCACTACTTTGGTTGTTGGCCCATGACACGGCCAGAGTTACACATTGACTACCCTACATGTGTTGGGTACCTTTATGGTTGTGTGGACTACCCTGCCATGTTTGCTTTCCACATGCTATACCTCACACACATAGGTACATGCCCTTACTTCACTTTCATTACTTGGTTGGTGTATCCGGGAACTACCCATTCAACTGTGTCACATACACGTTCGGATTATACAGCTGCCTTCTGGATTTTGCCAGCCTGTTCTACTCATTGGTAGGATGGCACCTTTTCCTATGTCCAAGCTATTCCTTACACATGTCCGATTGTTGTGGACATTGCCTCCCCACAGTCAACGGTTGTGTTTCCACCTTTTCAATTGGCCACTGTGTGACATAGGGTTACCACCTGTCGCACTTTGCGAGGGACAGTCCCTCTTTGGGCAGTTGTGTCCTGACATGTAATTGTCAACATGGCAAATGTCCTGAGATTTTAGGACAAACATATTTCTTATATTTTATGTGATAGTTGCATTAAACAGTTAATTCTGTATCTAAAATACCTGACTGTTATGAGAAACAGAATAAGCAACTAAAATGCTACAGGAATACGCTTTTCTGTAGGCAACACAGTTATGTTCTGTCCTTTGCACTGGCCGTGGGTATGTGTCAGCCTGTACAGTCTGATGTCTGTACCAAACATGTCCCACTTTGGCCATTTGTAAGGGTGGCAACCCTACTGTGACAGTTGCGGTGAACACAGCATATTTTACAGGCCGACACATACCCACGGTCAGTTCGGCAGATAGAACATACAATTCTTGCCTATATCTATGCTTATTCTTGTAGCATTTCGGTATCTTATTCTGTTTGTTATGACATTTATGTATTATACGTCCAGTGAAATATGTTTAATGCAACTATTGCATGATGTCTACAGAGGAATTATGTCCTATATTCTCTGGACATTTGTCAGTTTTACATGTTTGTGTCAGGACACATCTGCCCACAGAGGGACTGTCACTCACAAAGTGGGACAGGCAGTAATCTTGGTCAACGGTACGGATCATACTGTTCCTTTCGGCCTACATGTGTCAGTGTTGTTATGGCTCGTTTATATGCTCCTTCTGTTTTGTTTACATGTGTATGCTATTTCCTATCACATTTGGTATGTGAAATACAGACATACCTTTTGTATGTGACTATTACATGGCTTGTGGGATATAATTCATACATATGGTCACTACCTATATCTACATTTCTCCTCATGTATTTTGTTATGGACACATCTGCACAGCTATGTTCCCTCCTTCAAATTATGGGTCGGCTGGTAACCCTCTCCGTTGGACTGGACGTACCTACTGGCAGCGCTAACATCAGATACATCTCACTTCCACATGGTATAGCTATCAACACTATGTTGGACTACAGGCACACGGTTTTCCTGTCATTTGTTCATGGGTAGGGACCCGTTATACCCTACCGTGCATTTGTGTTTGAGTCATCATTTTCTGTTCGCAGGGACTCTGCTTTGCATACGTTTCAGTCTCCACAGACACTGATAGGTACAATTACTATTAATAAAAACTTAAATCTAGTGTAGCCCATCCTGACATCACAGTTGGCAGAGCAAACACTGTGCCCAACGATTGTAATGGGTGCACCTCCATACAGGCATATCAGTGCACCCATAGCCGGCCTTAGGCATAAGACAACTAGGTGGCTGCCTATGGCACTGCTCTAGTAGGGGCGCTTTTCCAGTATTTATTTGGTGTAGGTAGACAAGGATGGGGTCACTGGGTGATGTTTTGGGGGGCACCATGGAACCCTTTTGCCTGGGGCACCAGTTGACCTAAGGCCGCTCCTGATACCCATTAAAGCCTGGATGCACATCCATGCTTTCACTACCATGGTATCATTGAGGTTAAAGTTTACTTTTATGCTTAGTGGCATGATCATAGTGAAAGCACTAATGTGGAAAGTTTTTTAACCACAAAATGAGCTGCTAGACACATTTCACAATGCTGCAAAATGTCTTTTGATATTTTCTGCACTACATGGTGTAGAGTAAAGGGCACAATTTTTTATGAACAAATCAGCTTAATAGGGACTTATCCATTTGGTGTAATGATCTTGCAGGGGTGCAAGGTTACACTAAGACTTGAATTGCAGGACAGTTTTGAGGTTTGTGAATGGGTCTATATTAAAAGCCTGAAAGGCCATAACACCGAAGCTATGTACATCGACACATAAAGGTCGATGTACATAAACATCGAAACATGTAAACGGAGAAAATCACAATGCCGAACATGTGCATCTCACAGCTACGTTCACACTAACATTAAAAACTTAAATTAATCCACTTTTGCAGGGGAGCAAGCACCCCTGCACCCCCCCATACCCCCTTACTTAAATATACCAACTCTGAGACCACACTACAGTGCAGAAAAGGATATATTTCTTATCCTCATGATCACACTGCTGGCTTAACAAACATGTTCGGCGTTGTGATGTTTGTCGTTTACGTGTTTCGATGTTTATATACATCAACCTTTATATGTCGATGTACATAGCTTTGATATTACAGCCTTTCAGGCTTTTAATATAGACCCTTGTGGATTATATTATGAAAAGCTGGTAACTGGGTGATTGAGAGGCATAGGTCTCAACCTCCTAAGAGGCCAACGTGGAACACAGACCCTAACAATGTGTGACAAATGGTCAAAATGTGGAACACCCTATTTTTGCACTGCACGAAATGTACCATTGAAATGGAGCATGGTAGAACATCTGTAAAATTCAATAAGACACACCTCATCCAAAACCTTTATTTTATAATCTGTTATTTTAGCCTGCCAATATACCACTGAACAGTCTAGCTCAAATTCCCAGTTCCTATCTTGTTATACCTTCTCTTTCAGAAAAAGAAGAAAACTTTATAATGAACAAATTACTGCCAACACATCATGAATAAGTTAACTGAAATCATTGCAGCACTTAAAATTAGAAACATTGCCATTTTCCAACATGTTGTGAACCAGGAGAGCAATACGGTCGCTTACATGTTTTCCTTGAGCAGTTCAGCTTCTTGCCATTATGAAGACATACTAAAGTTACACTCTAAAGTTCTACTAGAAAACAAAACTGGATACTTTAAAGAATCTCATTACTATAAATAACTAACTTTTGACATCCATCCTGACATACCTCTCAACCTCTTAGTGCAAGAAATCTGGACAAACCCCAACATAATAGGGAGACAAGCAGCACAAAAATAGAGACACTTTAAATATTGCTCTAATAAACTTAGAAATATTACTAGAATAACAGGATCTGTGTTGGCATACAGTTTCTCAAGGATACAGCAATTACTTTCAGAGACGTACTAGGGGGACAAGCAGCACAAAATGAGACACTAAATATTGCTCTTATTGTTTGTTTGTGTTTTTTGGCTTTTCCCTGTTAGGGGTCGCCACAGCAGAACTCCGGTCTGCTAATAATTGGCAGTAGATTTTTACATGCTGGCTTGCCGGGCCTAACGCACAACCTTCAATGCCCATTCATGCATGTCGCCACACAGAAGATGCTCTAACTGAGAATAGAACGGGCAACGTCTAACTGTGAGGCGACAACGCTACCGCAGCACCACCACCACAGTAAACTTGGAAATATTGCTAGAGTAACAGAATCAGTGTTGGTATACAATTGCTCAAGGTTATGATTACTTTCAGAACAGAGACATATTAGGGACAAGCAGCACAAAAATAGAGATACTAAATATTGTTCTTATAAACTTAGAAAGTTGTTAGAATAACAGGATCTGTGCTAACATACATGTTTTCAAGGCTAGGGAAATGCTTGCAGAGATAAGATTGCAACTACGTTTATAAAACACTTAACTCTGCCTATGTAAGCAGCACCAGCAGCTCAATACAATCCACAGACTCAGTCTCCGCACAGCACAAATAATCCAAAATGATGATCGGCCCTGGTTGTCCAGCAGGCAGCAACAAAAAACCTCAGCCTTTTAGTGACCATCTGACTGATTCTGATCCACCAAAGCAAGGTCGCTGAAGTCCCTTCAGCTCACTGACTCCTCTTCTGACTTCCAAGTTTCAGTCCGGATGTCTTCAATCCACAGCAGCTCCTTCCTTCTTCCCAGTCTTCTGCGTTGGTTATAGTAAAATCACTGACTTCTGGAAGCCTTTTTCAAGCCATTATTTTGGCATGAAAAGGCTTCCTGGGACATGATTGGCCTGTATTGGGGAGCTCTCCTTGACTCCTGTCCTCCTGAGACTCGTTACTTGATTGGCTCATATACTGCATTTGTGATTGGCTATAAATGCGGTGTATGAGCAAATCAAGAACTGTAGAGCACAGCCAACGTTGTGTAATGTGGAAGGGCAGCAGAGCTATGGATTGGTTTGTATTCTGTGATGCTGACTGGCATTAAATGCGATACACAAATCAATCAGAATGCATGTAGTGGAGTCACAGCTGTTCAATGTGGAGCAGCAGAACAGTGGCTTCGCTCATCATTAAATGTGGAGCATTTGGCATAATTCCAAGCACTTGGCTGCTCAGTTGAGAGGTAATGTGAGAGTTAACTAAATCCAGTGCTGGGTAATGGAAAGCTGGAGTCTATCCTGCCACCTGGTGAATTTAAGGCAAGGAAATGTATCCTGAATGGGGTGCCAACAAATACCATTCAACTTTTGTACTCAGGATTTGGACAATACCAAAAATAATTGAGAGACGATAGCTCAAAATCAGGAACATTTTTTAAATATCACACTCATTCACTTGAAAATAATTTTTACATCAACATATATTGGTTTAACAATAAGAAGTATGAATCTTGATTGACTGTAATCCTTAGTGGTTTGCCAGAAAAAAATATCAGGGACAGGACAAAAATATCAGCAAAAATCAGGTATGTTTTATGAAATCAGAGACACTTGAGAGGTGCAACACTGTTTCTTACATTGCACCTACACCTTTGTGCGGTTTTAAGGAACATCTATTCATTTATTCACCTGCAGCACATTTTTGGGATGTACAAGAAAACCAGTGGACCTGGGAAAAATTCATGCATACACAGAAAAGATATGCAGATGCCAGACAGATGTAAACCAACTCAATAACTAAACTGGATCGATACTTGAGTCTCTGTACCATGGAAATCATCTGATAGTTCAGTAAAGTTTCTTACTGAGTGCACATAATATTTAGTGCTTCTTCATTCAATCATCTTGACTGTATATATTTTAATGCACACATGCACTGTATCATGTCAGTGACGAGAAATATTGTGTCAGAATTAAAGTTATTTGGCAAGAATTGCAATGGATTTTGGAACTTTTTAACTTATTTTCTCCATCTGTGAATTGTTCTTCAAAAGGAAACACTTCAGTATAATGTCCACTGACAACAGCAAACCAGCCACCCCTTTTGATATTCAGTAAAAAATTACTTGGTGGATTCAATAAACTTTGTGTAGGCTTAGCACATGGCCTATACAGAGTTTACATTTTTGTGTGATATGCAGCAGGCATGCATGCCGATTTTTGCCCTTACATGAATACAAGTGCGGTTTTGTGGCCAGCAACAGTGCTGCCAGCCAGGAAACCATGTAAAGCAATACAAACACATTCAGGCATACACAGAAGTTTACTATGGGCAAATTAGCTCTGCAAGATTGCGCAGACAGTCACAATGACTACCATGGTTTAGTTTAAGGCAAGGAGTACATTTCTAACACATTATAGGAAAGTGTAGTCAGTCCAAAGTACAGTAAAAGCATGTGTTAGGCATACTGAAAAAAGGTTTGGTGTTGATCATCAGCGATACATGGACTACATTATAACTACACTCGTCTGGGGGAGGTGTGTAATGAAAAGGGCCTCACAACTAAATGACAGGAATGAAGGAAAAGGAAGAGAACAAGTGAAACACGGTAACATACATCAGATAGGGGCATGTCAATGTATGCACACACGAAAGACAACACAGTTGTAGCATGAACAGTAATCACATAACTACATAATACAATATGCAGTGCTGTTTACACCTCCTTAGTGGATATATTCATATCATCATACAATTACTGTATATTATGTGACAGTCACACAAGGTCACATATCAATGGAGTTAATTGGTTGTGATAGAAGCACACTGATATGATCATTGGAGAGGACAGTATATACAAAAGGGGTTATGTGCATATTGTAAAGATGTGCAAAATGCATTGCTTGAATATGAATGTAATGTCAGTATACAACTCAGCCAATTGGGACACATAGCAACAGGCTCATGGAAAACAGTAGATAGAAGCATTCACAGTCATGGACAATGTCAGAATAATACCACCATTAATCAGTGTCATTTACATAAAATGTGTGATTGTGAGTTATTATATATGTGTTCTGTATGAATACACTTGTACAACTATAATGATTTGTCAGTAATCAAGGACACCTTCCTCAAAATGTCCACTTTTTTGGAGGTGTTAAGAATGACATTGTTACACTTGTAGTTTAAATTACACGTGATCCTGACTAGTTAAGAGGTTTTCTTGGCATATATGCCACAATCCACACTTGCAAGAATGTAACCCATGACATCAATGCTGTCAATGAGCTATGTAGTTACTGGATGCATCACAGGAACATGTAACCCACATGCATTTTGTATAATACCTTGAAGGGAAGTCTGCACTCTCAACTCCTAATGATTATGCCTCACAAAGAATAATTATGTATGGCTGATAAGATGTGTGGAAGTTCACTGTGGCAAAAGGATACACTTGAGTAAATCATCCCTGGAAGATGTGTGGTGAGGTACATGCAAAAGGGTGCATTGTACTCAATTACAGGTGTGATGAGTGCTGAGAGCAATAGCACTATAATGTCCTTTGATGTGGATGGCCTGCCTATAGTCAGGAGTTGTGCTACATACAAGGGATTTGTCACCACTGTGGGCACATGCTGGTGGAAGTTCTGTTTACTATCTACCTGAGTCACCAGGTCAGGTACCACTTGGTCTGCTCATAGGGGTGTGCTGCCTCTATTGTAATTAGCGTGCATATTTGCTTTCATAAAGGAACTAATTATTATTTTTGTTCATCTACTATGTCACTATGGTTCTGGCAACAATCCTTTGTTTGTGTTTATACTTTCCGCAGTATATCAATGGCATTCTTGGATTCAATGATTGTCTACAATTTGCAGTCATCCACAAAATTAGTTAGACAAAGGATGTGTAAGTTTGGCTTGACTTATGAGACTTAAATACTGAACAGGAAAGGGCCTAGTACAGATTCTTGAGTTACAGACCTGGTCACTGGAGTCTAGCTAGGGGTGACTTTGCACACTTTGGCATTATGTGTCCTGTATGTAATCTATTTATCTACCCACTTGATGATGTAGGTGTTTATGTACACTAAAGATAGTTTCTCTGTAATACTTGACAATGAATTTGTGTCAAATGCCTTGGCCGGGACAGATTATGCAGGATGACAGTCTTTTCATCATGCATTCATTTGGTGAACTTCTTGATGACATCAAACAGAATTAACAGACATGATGTAGCCTTAACAAATCAAACGTTTTTTGTACACAGTTGGGAGATTACCTATGTCCTTTTTGATAAAGTGCATGATAAGTCATTGTTCTAAGTCACAGATGAGGAGTGTCAGGATTATGTGTATATGTAAGTCCCTGCATCAGATGATGGTTCTCCCTTCTTCAGATGGATGACTGTTGCTGTACACCCTTCTGCAAGAACCTATGCTGTCTGGAGGCTGTGTTTAAGTAAGTATCCAACTGTGTCTTCTAGGTCAGGTTTTAAGTTATTAAAACGGCACCCTGGGATGTTGTCAGGGACCATTGATTCTGTGTTTTTAGCCTTAGAGAACACATAGATGAGTGCTCTCCTCTGAAAATAAACTGAATAATGTTTTCATGTAACTTTGGCTGATGGTCAATGGTGACAGGGGGGTGAAGTGTGAGTCAAACTGTTAGGTAACAAATTGTCTATTTTCTCCAGTTGAGTATGGCTGGTGGCATCCAGAAACAGCTCTGCACTTAGTTGTGTATTCCCCTTAACACTCCACACTTATTTAAATAAATGATTTGTGACAATACCTCCATATACAACCTTGGTTATGCATCACACACAGCAGTACAGTTCACATAGTCATACAGTTGTACCAGTGCAACATAATTACATCAATTGCACAACATGTGCATGTATGTCTTTCATTTTAAAGCTGTGTTTGATCAGCATGATACCATATAAGGACACATAACAAACTAGCTAGTTGTGGTTCATGTAGAACATTTACTTACTCAAACGCTGATAGTCACATAATAATCCTTGGGGATAGCAAAACAAGTATGCAGACAATGAATTCCACAAGGTTGCAATTGAATGAAAACGTGTGCTATTTTTGTGTATATCACAGCATTACAATATGTGGATGAAACAAGATTAATTTGCCATGTAATCATTATGAACGTATATAGATGTATGTAACAGAGCATTTAATGATGGTGGGTATGGGTAGACACATGCACACCTGTGCCATACTGCAAGTGTTACTGTGATGGTTGAATGAGAACTGCCTAGAATGTTGATCTGCTCCACTACAAAAACACATGCCTTCCTAAGCCAACAATATATATAGTATCATCCCATCTCAAAACTTCTCAGGAGGCATATTACTAAAACTGTTATGGAAGGAACATAAAATGAAATGGAAGCAGCAGCCATCAATGCATTACCTCACATTACAGCTTGTAATATAGTTTTGCAGGTCTACCATACATACACACCTCAATATAGCACATGTTGATGACAACATTGAACTGTATAATGTTCATAGGGTCATAAAATATTACTAAGCTAACAGCCAACATCATGTAAAATCTTCGACATTGTTATAACATGTAATCCAAACTCCATATATTTATATGCTGGAAGAGAGTAAGGTTATTTGCATATGTGTGTATTTGTTTCATTGCATTATGTAGTGCCTCTCTCTGTATGTGACATGTGCACCACCCCATGACAGGATTAGCAATCACACATCCAGTGGTCTGGAAATGGCTTGCAGAGACTCATGGAAGGACTCTGCTTCATGATGTGTGTTTGGATCTTTGACATAAGGAGATCCTCCACTCCTATGCTGGAATGATGTCATGTGGCCTGAGGGATAAAGAGGATGTTGGATGCACAGGGCTACATTAAAGTTTCTGCTAAGTGGCAGTGAAATGAGTGATTCAAAAGATCATATGACTGAAATGTACCACCAACCAAGCAACATTACACCAGTGTAGGTATAGAAGCTGAATTTCATACAATGTAACAATAGCACCACCACATATGTCTGACTTTAACAGTGTCATGTTGCACTTTATGGAATATGATAACATCAGTGTATGCTGAGAAGAACATGTTGGGAGGAGTGTTTGACAAGGATGTGGAGTCACATCTCAGTGTAAAATTGCATAAAAAATATTTGAATGTATACACTCAATTTGCCTGCTGTCAGATTAAACCCCCTAAATATCTAGTTGCAGAAGCTGGAGAACACAATACTTGACATTACTGCTACAGCACAATTTTGACTTTAATGTCAGAGTGCACTTTATACAGGATGACATAATCAGTAAATGTTATAAGAAGATGTTTGGAGGAGTGTCATGCCATTCTAAAATTGTCAACATACTAATTTTTGAATGAATACACACCTACACATTGATTGCAGTGAGATCATAACCCCTATCTAACTATCTACAAACACAGTACTTAATGCAAGTGCCACAGCATTTCTGTTTTTTTAGAGTGTCAAACAGCGCTTTATAGCTGATGATACCAGGAGTGTCTGTTGGGAAGAAGATGGTAGTAGGAGTGTCTTACATGCCATTTTAAAAGGCACTCTGGAATGTGAACTAACGGAACATAAATAATCACACACACATACACATAACCCCCCCCACACACACACACACACACACACACACACACACACACACACGTTGACTGTAGTGAGACTAGAACCCCTACCTATCTACGGAACACAAAATGCAAGTGCCACAGCACAAATCTGAATTTAAAGTGTCAAACAACACTTTGATGAGAAGAAAGTTGTAGTAGGAGTGTGTCACATGCCATTGTAAAATGGGCTGTGGAAAGTGAACTAACTGAACAAGTGGAAAGACTGAAAGTGCTGTCACTGTATTCTCGTTCCTACAGGTTGCTAAGGGGTGACCTGTACTTAGCATACAGTGCTGTCTCTGACCCAGGTCTGATGGAAATCCTACACATTCATAAAACAAACTGCATGAGAGTCACTCATCTCAGGGATCTTAACCTAGCATCTGACATGAACAGGTCATGCTGGAGAGATAGGTGCATTTCCCAGAGACTGCCTCTTCTCTGAAACAAGCTTCTAATTTGCATGAACAGAGCCCCTCAATCACCCTCTTCAGATGCAACCTAGACCAATGGATGGGTGGCAGCAAATTCACTCCTGGGGTGGCACTCATCTTTTTCCTGAATGAAGATATTAACTACCATAAACCCATAGTTCTGTGATCTTCATTTGTCTAACACTGACAATTGGGACACCTTAAGATAGAGCTAGGATTGTAATGGCTGTATGGTTGTTAGCCTAGTAAACCTGCTATAAACCTATGAACAAACACAAACACACACATACAGACAAGTTGACTGCAGTGAGACTATAACCCTACCTAACTATCTATAGAACACAGTACTTGACACAAGTTCCACAGCACAATTCTGGCTTTTAGAGTATCAGACAACATTTTATAACTGATGACATAAGCAGTATCTGGTGGAAAGAAGATGATAGTAGGAGTGTCTCATATGCCGTTCTAAAATTGTCTCTGGAATGTGAAATAACTAAACAGAAACACAAGCACACATGGGTTGACCACAGTGAGATGAGAACTCCTACCAACTATCTACGGAACACAGTATTTGATCTAAATGCCACAGGAAAGTCTGTCTTTTTAAGTGTCAGACAACACTTTATAGCTAAGGACAGCTGTGTATGTTTGTGAGAAGATGTTGGGAGGCTTGTATGAAATGGCTCTGTAGGCATGTACAACTGTTGAAATATTTGTTCTCCATGGGACTGGATTGATGATAGTAGGATACATATGTATGTTCGTCTGACTACACGTACACATATCAGTTGACTGGAGTGAGATTAGAACCCCTATCTAACAAGTTACACAAGCCAGACAACTTAGTACTTCACACCAGTGCCACAGTACAAGTCTGACTATTGTACTGCTGCCGGACAATTTATAGTGGATGACATCATAATTGGAAGTGTGAGAGAAGATGTTGGGAGTTCTGCATGAAATGGATGTGTAAACATGTATGGCTGTCAAAGTATTAGTTCTCCATGGGACTGGATTATGATAGTAGGATACAAACTAATGTTCATTTGAGTATGCACCCACACTTACACATACATAGAGATGCACACATAATGTGGCTGCTGTGGTAAGTTAACCCATATTTTAGTATTTGGTTCCCATCCTCAAAACACAGTAGTTTAACGGTTGCACCATACCTGAAGTATAATTTTGTAGTGTAATACTGTTTTTAAAATATGATGCCATCATTATTATATGATACAGATAAAATATCATGTTATTAGAGTGGTGTACATATTGTATAATTTGTATTTTCTTTTATGTTCCCAATGTGCAGATATACTTTAAAAGACTGCTCCTCAAACTAAATGCAAAAAGCTGCCAGGAATGCATGTAGCAGAACTGAGTCATACGCAGCTGTTTCTCAGTCCATTGTGTACATTACACACTTATTGTCATGCAATCATGTTTTGTGATCAGCATGGATGCAACTGTGTATGTTCTTGTGCTTAAACTTGTGATAAACTGATGTCCACAGTAATACATGTATAAGACAATCTGAATGTCTTTTGTCAATATAAAGCTTTAGATGATGTAAAAATGCAGTTGCACTATTTATTTCTGTAGTGTAGTTGACATTTGGGATCTACTACTGACATATCCATTTTCAAGTTAATGAGTGCAGGGCACACATTACTCTTTGTATATATGTGTTCAGTCAATAACAACTGCCTTCCCCTTTAGTTGTGTTTTTACATGGATTATAAGGCTGTCCACACAAACCTGGCAGTAAACATACTAATTCATGCCACTCAGGTCTTTTCATAGTGCACCCCCAAGCAGCTAGTTTGCACGATCAATAGAAAAGTGTGCATGCAAGATGCACATTTAATGACTACTACTTGAACTTGTGAAGTATTTATCCATATAGACTATGGTAGGAATATCTGACAGATAGTATGGTTTTCATAATATAGTTTATATTGCAAATGTTGTGTCATAAATTTTATGACATTAAGGACTTTTAGTACTGCTTTCCCTGCTTTAGTAGAGTTAAGCAACTAGCAAATGTGGGTCTCTGCCTCACTGAGAAATGTATAATAGTTGCATTGGTTTAACTTCTTCCGTGCAAACATGCTAAGAGAAGAAGAGTGGCAGTCAGCACTTTCTGCAGTACTGAGTAGAATAAAAACACCTGCTGCCTAGTTGTCTCTGTGGTAGCAGGTGTAACAGCAGTGAACTCTTATTTGTAACACAAATGATACAGGGTTTGAATACAGCTCAAACTAATTTTTACATATGTATTCACAATGGCATTAAATAATTACATGTGATGATTTTTGCAAATGTGAGAGGAATGGCTACAGTGAAGCACTGTATAAAATCGAACACTATTCAATTTATGTCAACAGAATGTATATGGATTTGCATATCTATATGTTTGTCAGTATAAATATATATTATAGGAAATCTTTAATATGAGTGTCTTTATTCTGCTTTAACTGTGTGTTTCTATATTGCTGGGAGTTTAAGAAGCACTGCACAGAGGTAAATGCACTATACCGTAGGACATGAAGAGCCATTCACTGTTGTTTGACAGTGGAGCATGATGCCAAATTCCACACATACGTAGAAGGCAAAAAGTGAAGAGGTTCAATAGAGGGCATTTCTGCCATTCTAAAATTGGCTCTGGAATATGAAATAACTGAAAGAGAAACACAAGCACACATGAGTTGAACATAGTGACCCTAGAACCCCTACCAACTATCTACAGAAGAAATAATTTGATGCAAGTAACACAGAAAATTCTTGCTTTTAATGTGTCAGACAAAACTTTAATTGCTGATGACATCAGCAGTGTATGTTTGTGAGAAGATGTTGGGAAGCTTTTGAAATGGCTGGGTAGGCATGTACAACTGTCAAAATATTTGTTCTGCATGGGACTGGATTGATGACAGTAGGATACAGACTTATGTTCTTCTGACTAAACACACAGTTGATTACAGTGAGATTAGTACCTTTAACTAACTAGTTACACAAGCTAGAGAACTTAGTACTTCACAGCAATGCCACAGCACAAGTCTGACTGATGTGTTGCTGCTGGACAATTTATACTGGACAACATCATCTCTGGATGTTTGAGAGAAGATGTTGGGAGTCCTGCATGAAATGGATGTGTACACATGTATGACTATCAAAATATTAGTTCCACATGGGACTGGATTTATGATAGTAGGACACAGACTGCTGTTCACTTGACTATGCACCCACACATACACATACATAGAGACACACACATAATGTGGCTGCTGTGGTTGCTGTGGTAAGTTAACCCATATTTAAGTATTTTGCTCCCAGCTGCAAAACACAGTAGTTAATAGATGCACCATCCCTGAAGTATGGTTTTGCCTTGTAATACTGTTTTTAATAAATGATGCCATCATCATTATACGATGCGGATAAAATATCCTGTTTAATATTAGAGTGGTGTAAAAAGTGTGGAATTTGTTTTTTTATGTTCCCAATCTGCAGATAACTTTTAAAGGACTGCTCCTCAAACTAGATGCAAAAAGCTGCCACAAATGCATGTAGCAGAACTGAGACATATGCAGCTGTTTCTCAGTCTGTTGCGTACATTACACACTTATTGTCATATAATCATGTTTTATGATCAGCATGGATGCAACTGTGTATGTACTTGTGTTCATACTTGTGATGAATTGCGGTCCACAGTAATACATGCATAAGACAATCTGTATGACTATTGTCAATATAAAGCTTTAGAGGATGTAAAAATGCAGTTGTGCTATGTATTTCTGTAGTGTAGTTGACATTTGGGATCTACTACTGGCAAATCCATTTTCAAGTGCATGAGTGGAGGGCACACATTACTCTTTGTAAATATGTGTTCAGTCAGTAACAACTGCCTTCCCTTTGGTTGTGTTTTTACATGGATTATAAGGCTGTCCCACTAACTGGGAAGTAAAGATACTAATTCATGCCACTCAGGTCTTTCCATAGTGCACCTCTGAGCAGCTAATTTGCACAATCAATGACAACATTTTTGTGCATATGAGATACACACTTAATGAATACTACTTGAACTTGAGAAGTATTTATCAATATAGGCTATGGTAAAAATATCTGACAGATACTATGGTTTTCATAATGTAGTTTATATTGCAAATGCTGTGTCATAAATTTTATGCTTGAGCAGAGTTAAGCGACTAGCAAATGTGGGACTCTGCTTCAGTGAAAAATGTATAATAGTTGTATTGGTTTACCTTCCTCCGCGCAAACATCCTAAGAGGAGAGGAGTGGCAGTCAGCACAGTGGACAGTACTGAGTAGAAGAAAAACACCTGCTGACAAATTGTCTCTGTGGTAGCAGGTGTAACAGCAGTAAGCTCTTATTTTCAGCACAAATGATACAGGGTTTGAATCCATTATGTCAACAGAATGCTTACAGAAATGCATATCTATATATTTGTCAGTCTAAATATATATTATAGGAAATATTTAATATGTGCCTTTATTCTGCTTTAACTGTGTGTTTCTATATTGCTGTGAGTTTAAGAAGCACTGCACAGAGTTAACTGCACTATGCCATAGGACATGAAGAGTCATTCACTGTAATTTGGCATTGGTGCATGATGCCAAATTCCGCACAATCATAGGGGACAAAAAGTGAAGGTCTTCATTGGGGGCATTTGTGCCATATGTGTGGTGTGCAATTCTATTTTTTGATGAGATTAAAGTTGTGAACAAGGGGTAGATAGGAAAGTGGTGAAATGAGGGGCAAGCATGGGTAAGAACAAATGAAAAGCAATAAATGAATGTCCAGGAGGTAATTGGGAAAGAACCTTAGCTATCCACTTCTTCAGCAATGTAAAATGAACATGGATAGAATATTGGATGATTTTGGATTTTCACCTCAGCAAAGATGGGTGAGAACAATGCAGTGATGTTGTAGAGCCAATTGGACTGAATCAAGTGTGTCAAGAAGACACATATGCAAAGTGTAAGACTATGTATGGGATGATTTTTTTTTGTGGGACAGACCCATTTTTTTTTATTTCAGTAAGAGAGGAATGTTGGGTAAGGGACTTGGGTATATCAGAGTCAGGTAATAGGGTAGCTGAAGATATGGGTATAGACAAACAGGATGAACAAGACTCAGGCAGGGATGATGAGGGACACAAAAGGTTGGGGACACCATGATTGGAGATAGAGAGGGTACATTGGATGCCCATGGCAGTTAAGCATGGGGACAGTGAGAATCTCATCCTCATCCTCAGAACTGATATCACCATCCTCTTTCTCATCTTGCTGTTGGAGTGTTTGATGTTTTCTTTTCCCAAACATTCCAGCAAGCGTCTACTCCATCCAGCTGAGTTGTTCCCAATGGTACTTTCCATGACCTCAATCCCCATGCCTGGCATATCCTGGCTGGTGACAAAATCATCATCACCAATATTCCTGGTGCGTACCATTGCAGCAGTTGCCAATGTAATCCTACCTGATGTTGAAGGCTCAGGTAATGCAGGTGCTGCAGAAGCAGCACTGTCAGATTGGGTCCCAGATGGCTGGGCATCAGTGCGGCAGCCACTGCAAGGGTGGCAGGCTTAGCCACACTGGATGGCCTACCTCCCTGTGCTGGAAATCATTTTGTCAGGTGTTAGAAACTGATGATATCAGAACATTGTGACCACACATATAAAAATAAAAAAGAGAAATAAGGAGTGGGGTAAGAGAGAAAAAAGAAACATATAATTAGTGCCATCATACGCTACATACAATAAATTACAACAATATAAATATAAGTTTACTTTTACATGAATTCTACTTTTTAAAAACTAAAAATTAGGACTGATAATTTTTCCTTGTAATCCTTACAATATGCATATATTGCTTTTTCAAATAATACTGATTAAGTTAACAGCATGGCATTTATGGCAATTTTGTTGAAATTATTGCATAATATTTTTAAATTATTTTGCAATATATTTGTTACCTACTAGCTAGCTAGCTAATTACTTCTACACTTGGGTGACACACCCACTGTAAGTAAGGCAGTCTAAATTGCTGTTTTTGTCCTCCTTCTCCCTCCTACTAATCATTTACAGTTGCAATTCATTAGCAACAAACACTGAGGAAATACCTACACTATGCTTACACCTGCTACACAAGGTCAAAAGTTTGGGATTCAACAATTCTAATGAATTTACATCTCATTTGCATCTTCGCCATGCTGAAAGCCTGAATCTACACCATAAAAAGGTAGCATAGTGGCTAGGAAACATGAAGGTGAGGAGACTTGTGCAATGAGAAAACACAGAATATTTGTACTCATTTTGATTTATCTGCACTGAAGGCTTCTGATGTTGCTAAGGTATGATTGTATTTTTCAATTACACGCTATTTATTTAACATTTTGCAAAGAAAAAAATGTTGATATATATATATATATATATATATATATATATATATATATATATATATATATATACATTAGAAACTGGAACTTTTATCTGTATGCATTTCTTATAATTCACTGTTGGCACAGGCATTTTTAGCAGGCATTTACTTTCTAAGATAGATAACCCTTAACTTTGATCACAAGTGTCATTGTTAAAACTGCTTATTTTATACTCTTCTGTTATTTCATTAAAATGTAATGTACTATATTGTCAATGACACAGGGGTGATATGCTTCTATGATAGCCCATGGACAGAGGTAAGTGCAAATGTATACAATTGACTTTTCTGTTGTAAATGTGTACACATTTTGTGAGAATTGTGTTGAAAGCATTTATAACAATTGAATTATGTGGTTATTCCATTCTCACAGCACTGTATAATGCGTAGTACAGCTAAACAGACAGCTTAGCACTTTAAGAAACCCCAATAAGCAAAAGAATCAGGGTTTCTTGTAGCTTTACTAAGATTCCTTAACTTTAATACTGTAGAACTGCAACACAATACAAATAACCATATATCAGTATATGTACAGCTATATATTATGCATCTAAATACAGAAGAATTGCAGCATACGAATTACTACTGGGAGATGCAACTGCCGGGGCCTGAGGAAAGAAGGTCATGTCTACACTCCATGAGGACTAGAAGTAAATGGAGCTGCTTCCTGAACTGAGTTATATCTCTTCCTAGGAGTTACTATAATGCTGTAAACAAGTTATTATAACTGTTATAAAATAAAAGGCCACTAGATGGCAACAATGGATCAATAAATGCTGAAACTATACAACTACAATATAAACTACCCAAAATGTTATGAAGGGCAGAATACTCCCTGCCTGGTATATTACAGTATGCCACTATACTTATTAACATTGCTATGCAGAATAACACATTTTTAATCATTTTCAGAAACAAGAACTATATGGTCTGAAACTGGCCTTATATAAACTTTAGCAGTTTTGACAACTCTTACCTCCACCTTTCTGACTTTACCATCTCTGCTTGACAATGTGTTAATGCTAAGTCACACAGGCCATTCATTCCTGCATTTTGACTGTCCTTCAGTAGCACAGCATCACCTACTTTAATTTTTGGACAGTTTTGAGTCCACTTTCTGTGACTTTGTAAGGTGGATATGCATTCCCTTTTCCAGAAGGTGTTAGCAAGACTCTAAACTTGCTTCCATTGTTTTACATGAAGGCCTGCTGTTTCAAAGTTACCAGAAGGGGCTAACAAAGAGTTCACCTTTTGAGTCAAAAGCATAGTTGGTGTGAGGACCTCAGGATTATCTGGATAATTAGACACTGGTACTAAAGGTCTTGTGTTCATAATAGCTATAACTTCCATCAGAAAGGTACTTAAACTCTCATGGGTCAGATGAGTAGGCTTACCTTGGAGCAACATTGCATCCCAGATACATCAAGCTATACCTTTCAGTCTTTCCCAAGCATCTCCCATATGAGATGAGTGCAGAGGACTGAAGATCCACACTAGTGAATGGTGGTACAGGAGTCACTCTATCTTCTGGTAAGTCTGCCATCTGTTGACTTTGTAATCTCCTTTTCAGTTTACAATAGATAATACATTTGTGAATAACTGCAGATGTCAGCACTTACCACCAAGGATCCAGAAACCTGCATCTCTGATTGCACCTTCTATTATGTGATGCCCTTGATGAGCCACTTGGTTATGGCAGTACCTCACAATGTTGTAATGTGATGATTGTGAGGGATAATAATTGTCTGCTTCTCTTGTTCAATCGATGCTGCAAAAGACAAGCATCCGCCAACTCTCAGCAGTCCATCTTGATCTATAACAGCACTAAACTTCTTGAAACAACTTTGTTTTGGAATGACTTTTGCTCTTTGACACAGCCATATTCTTTATTGAAGTGTTTGTGCTGAACAGAAGAGATAATCACTGCCTTTGCTTGTGAAAGTACCTCTAAGCTAACGTGCTGATGAAAACTTTTCCAGCCTCTAAGTTGTGAGCTATTTGATTTTCACTGGAAACTTCTGGCAACATGAAAAAGTCTGGCTATAATTTCAACTAGTGTCTTCTAGTTTGAAAATCTCTCAAAGCAATGTGAGTGAATAGTGGTATCAGTGGGTCTAGTGTTGAAGCTTGCAACTGCTGGTCTAATTTCAGAATCAGCTTCAGGCTCTACGAGAAGATAAACAGTAGCTGTGTCATCAGAATTGTCTTTGGCTGGTAAAGAAAGGAAGCTCCTGAGAACCATATAGTGTTTTGAAGGCAGGCTGTCTGTGTGAGCCTTGTAGCATACTCTGAAGGGTTTTGTTCTGTGGGTACATAAAACCACTAATCAGGATGTGTTACTTGCCTGATTATATTTAATTGGTTGGAGACAAACAGAAAGAATCTTCTAGAGGTATTGTAGATGTACCCCAGGACAGTTTTAATGTCTGTAAAGAATTTCACAGCATCTAAGTCGATGTCTGTTTCATCTCTGATTAGCTCATACAGTTATACCACTAATATGGCTTCACATAATTCTAAATGTGGGATTGTGTGTGTGCTGATCTAGGGCTTAACTTAGATTTTTCCATAACAAATCCAACATGACATACTCTTACTGCATAAGTTGTTTTCAAGTAGGCTACTGCATCTATAGCTGTCATGGATGCATCTGAAAAAATATAGTTCTTTTCTATGGGTCTATATCATATGAATGAATTGCACAAATTGGGAATGCTCATAATATCGAATGTACTTGGCCTCAAACTTCCTATTGTGGGGGGCTGTGCCCCCCCGCTAAATATATATTCCAGCTCCAAGATTGCACTATAGTGAGGAAAGGGCAAATATCTCATTCTTCACTGCATTGCAATCTCAGAAAAAGCACTTTGAGGTCCGGTACTTTCGATATGAGTGTTCACAATTTGTGCAATTCGCTCATATGATATAGATCCCTTTTCTACAGGCTGCTGACAGTGAAACATGCACATAACATCTGGGTATCATTAAGTCTTTCAATGCCTGTAAGGACTCTTTCCACTGAACCAACTCATGCAGTCTCTCTTGTTAGACTAATGTATCCCATTCACATTTCCCTTATGACAGTTCACAAACAAAGGCCTTACCTTTTATAGTCACAGGTGCAGCAAACCCGAGGGGATCATAAAGGTTGTTCCCTATAAATAAGAATCTTCTTCTGGTGAAAGGCTTTTCCTCTGAAGAGACCTGAAAAACAAAACTGTCTGTTTCTACATCCCAGCCTAGTCTTAAACTTTTCTGAAGAGGAAGGGTGTCTGTACCCAGACAAAGATCTTTAAGGTCCTTAGCTCTGTCTTCTGCAGGAAAGGCTTCAATGGCTTGTTTGCTGTTGGAGGTGATCATATAAAGTCACAGATTAGATTCTGCCAACATCTGTTTTGTTTTATTGAGAATATCAGTTGCTATCTCAGGAGTGTTAGCAGATATGTCCATCATCTACATAGAAATGTCTCAACACAAAGTGTTTGGCATCTTGTCCATAATGTTCAGCACTTTTTAGTGCAGCTTTACACATACAGTATATAGCCACAGCAGGAGAGGGTCTGTTGCCAAAGACATGCACTCTCATTCTGTACTCCACTACTACTTTGACTGTGTCATGATCTTTGTACCATAGAAAATGTAAATAATCTTGGTTGTCCTCTCTCACCAGAAAACAGTAAAACATCTGCTGCACATCAGCTGTGAAGGCTGTGGGCTCTTTTCTAAAGCACACAAGGACCCCTAGTAATGTATTGTTTAAATCAGGACAACTTAATAGTACATTATGTAAAGAAATACCTTCACACTCTGCACTGGAATCAAACACAACTCTTATTTGATCAGGTTTGTGTGGGTGGAAAACACCAAACATTGACAGATACCAGTGTTATTTACCTTGTTCCAGTGGTCCTGCAATTTTCAGCATGAACATTATCCAACATTATTTTGCTGAATTCTGTGAAATCTGTTTTTACTTCCAGCTTTCTTTGTAAGGTTCTATGAAGAGAGTTCAGATGTTTCATGACTTGTTCTCTGTTACAATGTAAATGACACCTGGTTGTGCAAAGAGGCAGAGGAGCCACCCAGCTGTTATTGTCATCCTGGTAAGACTCTCTATTCATGATCTGAAGAAAGGCTTGATCTTCTATGGACAGGGCTTGTTTATCATCATCCTTTGATTTCTGGAACACTGAAATCCCTAGATTGCCAATTTCTGTGTTGAAGCTGATATCTTTTTTGCTGTGTGAGGAAGAGTCCCAAAATGGGTCTATATTATAAGTTCGAAGTCTGAAAACTTCGAATCTCATATTGTCAACTCCATATGAGCAGTTTTCAAACATCAAACTTAAAATGTAAACAAAGTAAAAACAAAAAACCTACCTGAATGCTCTATGCAGGGGGGCAAGCCCCCTGCTGCACCTCCCACACCCCCCGCTGCTTAATTATACCAACTCCGATATCGCACTACATTGAAGTGAAGGGAAGAATTCCCTATGGCAATCTCTGTTGAAACGTTTGATGTTTGAAAACTTCTCTCATATGATGTCGTTCATATGAGATGCAAAGTTTTCAGGCTTTGAACATTTAATATAGATCCCCCAAAACTGCATTAAATTATCAAAGCTTTCTTTAACAATGAAATTGTTCTGGCAAGGACTGAAAAAAAGATGTGCGGCAATTTGTTAACATAGATGTCTTTAAGGAACTGTTTGGCTGGTGATCTGATCCCAGGCAAACTTCTCCTAAATTAACCCACCCCAAATCAAGTCTCTGAACAAAAGGGGCATTGACTGTTCCATTTATTTGCTCATGCACCATGTGTACTTCTAAAATGTCTCTTCCAAGAAGCAAAAGGAAAGAAGCACCAGAATTAACAGCTAGAATGAGGTGAGCAATTGGGTGGAAGTGAGGATAATGATAAGCCACCTCTAGAGAAGGAATTTCTGATTGTGATCAGGTATCATGCCACACTGTATTAGTATAGGTAATGAGAATCATTTTTTCTTATCAAAAGATTCAATAACAAAGACTGTAGCCCTTCTGCCTGCAGTTTCATAATGCCTGTGCATGTCTTTAGAGTGTATGTAGCTGCAGTTGTTTTAATGTTAAAGATATCAAGAAAGTCTGACCATTCAAGTGATCTGTTATTCTACTCATTAAGAACTGCATACATCTTAACTGCTTTGTCTCTTTTCCCAGTGGGATACACAGTCACTAAGCAGACTTTAGAACATGACCATTGATTTTTTATTTTGGCCACAGATTTCAGTGTACTTAGACATTACTGAAGAAGGTGAGTCATCTTGTTGCTCCCTGCCCTGATCTTTCCTGGCTTCTACAGTCTCTGCTGTTTGCGGAAGTGGATCAGGGTGTAAGGCCACTATGTGTTTCTCACTGCCACATTCTGAGCACTCAACTGATATTTTACAGTCTTTAGCTATATGATTAGTAGATTCACAGCATTTGAAACAAATGCCATTTTGTTTAAGAAAGAACATTCTCTCCTCATTAGGCTTATCTCTTAATCCTTTGCACTTTTTCAGAGAATGATGCTGTTGGTGAACTGGGCATTGTCTGTCAGGGCTTTTGATAGCATTCACCTTGCTGCTGTCTTGACAGTTTGTGGCCTTTGAAAGTACACATGTGTGAGCACTGAAATCTTACCATGAGGTCTGGAAGGCTTTCCTGGTCTGGAAAGTTGATTAATGCTGCTGATGAAGGTAAAGCTGGGGTCACGCTAACCTAGAAAAGACAAGGAAATGGGGAAAAGCTACTCCATTTTCTTCTTTGTATTTAGCTCCGACAGAATTTTCTCCACTATTGGATTAATACCATGAGTGGTGTCTAAACATGAAAATCCTGGCAAATAGCCTTCCTCTTTACCGCATTCTATTTCTAGAAGAAGATCACTTAATTGTTGTAGTTTTGTACTATCTTTATTGCTCAGCTTGGGGAAAACTTCAAGATTTTTCAGTACAGCATCTTCAATTGCATCAGACGAGCCGTACCTTTCTTCTAGTCTCTGCCATGCCATGTGAAGTCCTGCCAAAGGGTTAAATAAGTGTACTCTTTGTGGGCTCTGCTGACTCACCCAAAAGTGCAGCATTTCTGCAGCTGATAAATTTAAGTCTCTAGTTGCACTCAGAAAGGAGGATTTCATGCCCAGTAGTTTTCCAGACAGTTGTCAAACTTGATGAAACCTGAGTTAACCATTTCTTTCTGGATAAGATACTTTGCGACAACTTGTATGTTTTGGTGTTCAGACATGTAATCTTTAGGCTGTGGTAGTGATAGCCCTTGATTTCTATTTATAGGGAGCTCTGAAGATTGTTCTTTTGTTGGTCTGACACTGCTGACATGACAAGGTTGACCAGGCATACCTGGGTCATCTGCTGGCTTTGGGCTTGATTCTGCTTGCATAATTTTAGGTGACTGTTGGCTTGCATGCATACTAGTACGTTTCTGGATGTACTCCCTTGTATATTTAGCAGAGAAGAGAGGTTTCTGAGGGACTTCTGGTTCTTTATGTGTTATCTCACTTACTGATTAATCTGCTTTTAGGTAAGTGATGGCTTCTGCTACTGCCGCAGCAGCTGTGCTCTGGCACTGAAGAATATGCAGGTTAACTTCTAATTCTGCTTTTTCTCATTCCTTTCTGGCCTTCTGTCACATCATGATGGCTTTTTTTTTTCAGCAAATGCCAGTTGCACACATGACACCTCTGCTTTGGCACATGCTCTGATTGCTAAGGAACATGCTGAGGACATCTTACTGTATCTTGATGATTTGGAGACATGCGACCATACATCATCTTGCTGTCAGTAGGGCTGTTCTACCTGCCATACTGTGTCGTGGGGGGCATATCCTCAGATTTATACTTCTTCCTTGATCTCAGACTCATGTTTGCAGTACAGTGACTTCTTGTATTCAGGTCTGCAGGGATCATATTTTTACTATTCCATTCTGATAGCACTGTGCAATGCATAGTACAGCTAAAAAGACAGATTAACACTTTAAGAAAATCCAATAAGTGAAAGAATCAGGGCTTCCTGTAGCTTTACTAAGATTAACTTGACTTTAATACTGTAAAACTGCAACACAATACAAATAACAACATATCAGTATATGTACAATTATATACCACACATCTAAATACAGAAGAATTACAGCAGTCAAATTATTCACAGACGATGCAATTGTCAGGGCCTGAGGAAATAAGGTCATGTCTGCACTCCATGAGGGCTAAAAGTAAATGGAGCTGCTTCCTGAAATGAATGATATCACTTCCTGTGTGTTACTATAATGCTGTAAACAAGTTACCCTGTTATAAAAATAAAAGGCCACTAGATGGCAGCAAGAGATCAATAAATCCTGAAACTATACAACTATAATATAAACTGCCCCAAAATGCTATAATTCGCAGAATAGTGATATTCCTTGGTTTGAACAATCTGTCATTTGCCTTTTGTTTTGGGGGTGAGGGAGCTAAGTACCATTTGTGAGTTGCTGCAACAGAAGTTATGTTTAGAGAGGTTTGCTATTGAAATTGTGTAGACATCCTGTTATATGTGTTTGTTGAAAATTGTACTGCTTTCTTACAGGTTTCTGTAATGTGTGTATCTTTGATGTGTGTGGTCTATTACTTGATAGAAGACACATCTATTGACATAAGTCAGTGCTGTCACATCATTGTTGTAAAAGTCACCCACCTTCTACTTAGTTGCATTAGCAAGTAACAGTATGCAAGGATTTGCCATTCATTTGTGTTCTTAGCCATTTATTTTCCCATTTCCAGTATCAACACTTGCCTTGATAGCCCAGCAATTACAAGCGTTTTAATTCAGATCTGAATCTGTGTGATGCTAGCAGTACACAGCCATTACATGGGTAAGTAAAGGCTGTGGGCATTGCCTAGCATCAATGTTACTGTATGTATATACATAGGATGAAGGTTTCCCCTCTCAGGTGGTGTGCATGTGTGCTATCCATTGCCTCTTGGCCAGGGTGAAGGTATATTGTGCATGTCTACATATACTTACACCCACAGCAGCTGGTTGTTCCCCTCTGACTCCTCATGTGTGGCTGTGTTGACTTTACCAGTAGTTGTGGGATTTGTGCCTCTTCCACTTGGTGTTCCTGCTGATGCTGTTTTCCAGAGTAATATTGTGAAGGATGGCATAGACAGTGAAATTTCAGCACAAGTATGGAGATTATACTACAGGACCCTTACTGATGTATCTAAGCACTATAGCCATGATGTCAGCAACACAAACACATGTTCTGTGATATTTCTTATTTGAGCATTCACCTTGTTATAGCTTTCTTTGGTGGATGTCTGTGCATTTCTGATGGGCATCATCAGACACACTCAAGTGCATAGCCTGCATCCCCTAGTAAATGACCTTGTGGGATATCCCCCTCTAGAAAACCTCTGATAGAGTTGAGAGTTGTGCCTGATATGGGACTCATGGTAACTGCTTGGATTGCCTGCACATACATTCATGGTGATTCTCTTAGCATTACACACAGACTGGCAGTTAATTGAGTGGAAGCCATTTCTGTTTATGTACACCATTTCCTATTCCCCAGGTAATACTTTGATTTCAATGTGCAGACAGTCTATGGCACCTAGGACTTCAGGGAAGTGTGTTATAGGGCAGAAATCCTGCATAGTTGTAGCTCTGTCCTCAGTTGTATGGGGAAAATGTATACAGTCACTGGCATGCTGTAGCATAGCATTCAGAAACTGATGTAGGATCAAGGATTCTGATGCCTTTGACACCCACAGCATATCCCCTGTTGGTCTCTGGAACGCTCCTGTAGCTAATATTTTAAGTGCTACACATACCTTAGTCTCCACAGGCATCGGTTCCACTCAGTTTGGTCTTGTTGTCAGTTGAGGGCAACAGAGATTGCAGAGTTCCTGTAGAGTGTCTCTATCCACCCTGTATGGCTCTATAATTTCCACCATTTGCAGACCATGAAAAGTTAAATGGTGTTTAATCACCCTTCTCCTTCTTGGCCGAGATCCATTAGCAGTAGCAACAGCATAGACCTAGGCCTGTCGCACATACATTTGCATAAGAACAACAGCAGCACCTAACATTTTTCCATGCACAGTAGTTTCCATGGCTGCATTCCCATGGGTTTTGGAATTTGCAGGGAAAACCTACACTGAGTCTACATAATTGCTTCATGGCTTGATGAATAGCTCCTCAATCTTGGATTAATCAGTTAGCATACAATTCACCTGCTTATGGTGTAATTAGCATGCCACAATGTTTATCATGTTTGCATGACTCTACATGGTGCAAAATGGTGTGCTATCCCATAGGCTTTATTGAATCCAGTCCTTAATCTTTACACTTCTGTTTTCATAGCAGTATATAAATAAAGTTAAAACAGAAGAGTAAAATTACTGTCTTTTTTTCATTCTCGAGCTTCACACTCAAAAACCTTTTTTTTTCTTTTTTGCTCTCACTCCTATTTCTTGGGCAGCCACGGTGGTGCAGCAGTTAGTGTTGCTGCCTCACAGCAAGAGGTTTTCTGGTTTGATCCTCGGCTGAGGTGCCTTCTGTGCGGAGTCTGCATGTCCTCCCTGTGGTTGCGTGGGTCTCCTCCGGGTGCTCTGGTTTCTTCCCACATCCCAAAGACATGCTGTATGTGGATTGGACACTCTAAATTGGCCCTAGGTGTGAGTGTGTACATATGTGTGCCTTCTGTGGAAGGTTGGGTGCTGGTCTGGCAATTTGACACTGTAAAACTCCACTGCCAATCATGAGCAGACAGGTGATCCGCTGTGGCGACCCCTAACTGGGAAAAGCCGAAAGAAGAAGAAGCTCTCACTCCTATTTCTTCAGCTGCATTTCTTCTGTTTTTGGCTTGTGATGTATTTCACTGCAGCCATTAACATCTTTGATGCTATGAAAAATTGCCTGAACATTTGAAGCTTTAGATAAAAAAAGAAACAAAAACTATATCTCATTGCAAATAGAGTTATAGAGAAAGAGAATATCTGGTATGTAATATTCTTTTATTTCTCAGGCATAAGAAGGCATATTGCAGGGACATTGATTTTATCTGTAGACTTTGTGGGAGTGATAACCATTTCACAAATATTTGCAAAAGTCAAAATAAAGATATATGTCAAGACATAATAGTAATAAAGTTAAAGAAAAATAATAAAACTAAAATATTTGTGCATGTATTTCAGTTACACAATGTCAACGCATTCCATATTATCAGTAGCAAGACTAGACTATTTTTGTTAAGAAAAATTTGTGATTAGAGGACAGGATGTTACACTTAAGCATAGTGCTGCAACAGAATGCACTATGTTGTCAGAAACTATTTAAATCGCTGAATTTGTCTAATATTATGTATATTCCCCCGGATTCACGAATCCTCCGTGTAAGACTAATTAAGTCTTACTCGGAGGCTGCAGTTGAACAGTATGATGTCAGCATGCCATGAATATTCATGAGGGCACGCTGAGTCAACAGCAAGTCTAACATGGACCATGCAGGAAAGCAGGGGGCATGTCCGACTGCCGAGCAGTCTAAAGGTCCAAGCCCCTGCAAGTGTCCGAAATGCCAAATGTCAACACAAAAGAGCGAGTCTGCTCAAATGTCCATGTACACAACACCACACTCCCTGACATTGTAAACCCCCAGCACAGTTATAAAAAGTAAAACATTTAATTTTTTTTTCTAATTCCGGATATAGCTGCCCATATTTGTGCGTGTGTGCGCGGGTGTGCCCATTGCATAGCTGCAGTTAGCAATCCCGACATGGAAGAGCATAAGAAGGAATGTTTATGCAAATTATGCCAAATAGCAATAGTGTAATGGTAGAGCGTTCACACAAAGAGAAGGCATTTATGATTCAAGTCCCACCACTCCCCTTCCTATTTATGTTCTAAAGTAGTATATGAAATAATTCCTGACATATATGATTAAACTTTTACTAAAAACCATTGAAATGGCCTATGTAGCAGTGAACAAAATATATATTTTTAAAGGATCCTGACATATAATTGCCTGCAGTTAAGCAGCGCTTTACCCAGCGTAATATAGCTGCCCACAGCTAAGCAGCGCTTTACCCAGTGCAAAAGAGTTGCCCATAGCTAAATAGCGCTTTATGCAGTGCAATAGAGTTGCCCATAGCTAAATACCACTTTACCCAGTGCAATTGGTTTGCGCAGAGGTGCATGCCGCACCAACCAGTGCACCGTAGGGCAACGTGGAGCAACGTTGAGCAAAGTTGCTTAAACACAGCCACACCTCCTAGCCTGTCTGGACAGTAGTAAAATAAAATGAATGACAAGGTTCGAACCCAGGACTCTGTGCACCATAATCAAAGTATTGAGCCACTAAGCTATGACAGCTTAGGATAAACAGCCACTGTCAACATACATATACTTATAAATGGGAGAATAACAATTACTAAGCAGGCCTGCAGTCAGCCAAGAATTTTCAAAAATGGCCAATCACAAAAAAGTGCAGGAAATGCGGCATATTTAAGCCCCATATGCGGGAATACGCGCCATAACTGATTGTAGCTCCCATCTGCAGTTAGAATGGCTGGTGCTGGAGAGGGTACACACTTCCTAGCGCAACGTTGGGGCATCGAGGAGTCAAAATACATGGTTTGGCTCCTTGTCCACCATCATGAGTCAAGATTCCTGCAGGGCCAGTTCCAAGGGACGGAGTACAAGACAAAGGCTTGGAACTGGTTAGCTCATGACCTCACCAGTGTCACAGGCGTTCCTTGGACTGGTGAGCAGGTCCGTCACCACCATGCAGACCTGAAGAGATGGAAGCAGGGCCTACTGAACCAATGGATACAGGAGGCCCATGGGATGCAAGATGCCCCACAACTGAGTAGGTAGCCATGGAATGCATTATGTAAGAAATGATAATTGATTCTGTATAATGGATAGGTATGTCTCAATATCCCTTCATTTACTTCACAGCTGCAGGTGACCATGCTGCAAATCAGCAAGCCTACGCAGATAGGCTGCTAAGGCTGCGCCACCAGGCAGGTTAGTGATTATTATGTATTGTCATATAAAATAGGGGAGAGAGCCTGAAAGAAAGTGTTGTAGTCCAATAATACAGCCATAAAATTCCCTGAATAAGTCCTCTGCATGTACTTTTATATAAAATAAGTCAGAGAGCCAGAAAAAGAGTGTAGTAACCCATTAAGAAACATAAAATATGTCCGGAATAATATCTCTGCAGGTACTGTCATATAAAATAAGTGAGCGAGCCTGAAAAAGAGTGTTCTAACCTATTAATAAAGGTATAATATGTCTTGAATATGTCTTCCATATGCACTGTAATATCAAATAAAGGAGAGAGCCTGTGGAAAAGTGTGTAATGTAATTAATAAAGGTCTGAAACCTGGAGTGTGTCTGTGTCACTTACTTTGAAATGTTGTTGTACCCTTGCATTATACAAATAGTACTGTTTTAATAAGTGCTGGCAACCCACAGTTGGGCAGTCCCATCTAAAGTGGGTGATGGAAGTGCTAGTAGCTGTGAAGCATATATACAGTCCTCAACAGTCAGTTACTGGCTTTCATGCATAAGTAAATCAGGCACACGAGTAGCTTGTTAATTTGTTCCCCAGAAATGTGAGTGTGCTACAAGAAATGCAGGGTTCTGTACAAATTGAACTGAAAATGTCATGTGAACACATCCAGATATATAGATAAAGAAATTTAAATACAATCAATAAATATGTAGCAGTAACATCTGCATCCTGGACAGTTAGTATGTCAGATATAGGTCAGGTATATAATGAACTAGCCAAACCCATTACACAACCTAATGCATGTTGCCAAGTGTAATAATACATGTAGGGGATATACACCTGCAGTCAATAGGAATGTAGTGTAGACTAAAAGTACTTATAAGATGTTAATTGAGGTTTCTTTCTACATCCTACTGTATGTGCATAAACAATGCAATTCCACAACTCAATGGGTATGTGTAATCTCAAAACATTTGTTGGGACATATGTCCTATTGTTCTATAAATATCTGCATTCACTTTAATGCATGTGCCCTGTTCAAACACCACAATCATGGTGGCCTGTTGCCACCAATCATCCCTGCATGCTGTTGGAATGTCCACTGTTGTTCAATTTATGCATGTGTTATGCTTGCTGTTCAACTGTTGGAACCTTGGTGTGTTGGGTTAATGGGAATATTACTGCATGCTGTTACAACTGATTTGGAATGCTGTTGTTTATGTTGTAATTAAACACACCTAATCACAGAACATATGGGAAGGCCGGTCCCAGCGGCCCCACCTGTCCCTCCTCAGCTGGTGAGTGCAGCTGGCACCAGCAGGTCCGGTGCCCAGCCCAGGCTCCCCTCCTCCATTGGTCCTGTGCCACCTTTGGGTGGAAGCACTGCAGGGGATGGGGCTTGTCCTCCCCATGCAAGCATGGGCGGAGAAGGGACACCTGTCACCCTTTGAAGGGTCCGGGTTGTGGTGCGTAGGGAGATCCAGAGTTCAGTCGCTGATCCCCTATGCCAGCTCTAGGTGAGAGTGGTGTGTCTCATGGGTGAGCCTGCCCATCCTATGCAGCCCCCAGCACAGCCACCCTCGGGGCTGTGAAGGTGCAGTGGTGACTGCCCATGGGTGGGAATCTTAGTTCCACTGTTACCATCTGTGGGCTCATGGGCTTGCGATTTCCAAACATCCGTCCCTGTCAATTGTGTTCACCCACCCCATGTATCATACACCGCCCCTGTATGCATCTTGTTTGTCTTGTCTGTTTACCTCCCCAACCTACCTCCCCAAATATACCTACTTCCTCAACCTCACTTTCCACTCTCACCTGAAAAAAAAAAAAGGGCAATCTGTACCCACAAAAATATTACGCCCCATACATAGCTGCCCATTTTGCACACATGTCCACTGGACATGTAAACTGATAATTATAATTGGCAGTACAACATACTTTGTTGTCCTCACCCCTCTCCCAGGGGTGGAAGGTTTCTAATTTCACTCCAAATTTATTGCATATGCACAGCCGTTGCTGGTAAAGAAATGGGCAGCTATGGACCTTCCCTACACCCTTCCTGCACATCCCGAGCTTGTTGTCCTACTGTCTTTCCCTCTTTGTGCCCCCTTTTTCATCACTTTCCTATCTCCCCCTTTTCTTTTCTTTCAAAGAAATTAGCGTGGGGGTTAGCGGGAGTAAGCACTTTTAAGCAGTAGTAAGCAGGTTTATGCGAGTGTGCGCATGTGTGCACTTAGCTAAACGTCACGCAAACCCACTTACAACTGCTTAAAAGTGCCTTAGTCACTCTATGTCAGGGCCCCTGTTCTGCTCAGCAGCAAAAGAAAATACCTCTGCCAGTCTCGAACCCCAGACCATTGACACAACAGACTGCATGAATTACCACTAAGCCACAGCAGATATACAATAACCTGCTGCTCAAATAAATATATCATGCAGTTCAATGACTGAATGTAAAGGAAAAATAGGAAGGCCATAACACAAAATTTGTTTTGTGAATCTTTACCAGCAATTGTTGTGAAATGCATTACGAGTGTGATATGAGAAGTAGCCATTCTAGCAGTAAATAAAGTTACAGAGGCACTTTACAACCCCCACACAGTATCATAGCAGGACAAACAGTGGCAAATCTGATTAGGGCAAAGGCCATACTACCTAACTGTGACTACTTTACAAGGATGTCCCTGATTGTGAAACATATTTAAGCTGTGTCCCTCTGAATCCCTCTGAAAAGTACTGATGTCAGTCAGAAAGGTGGTGTATTACACAATGAATACTGACAATAATAACAGTAGACACTGCTTGTACTTCATAAAAGGAGTACGAATCCATATGCACTGCTTCACACCAGTCTAGACTTACTGTCTCTATTATGTGTAAGGTGTACTTCACATTTAACTACCTATCCCTGACTCCATGCAAAGATGTATCTGAGTGTTTCATAGGCCTGGCAGAGGCACAAACACACAGGCATATCAGCTATCCTGCTGTTACACACTCTGCAAATAGCTGTGGTAGGACTTCCACAAGCATACCCTTATGTAGGAGTACAACACAGAAATACCAAAGGATGTAGCCATGTACTGGTAGCAACTGACTGTAACAATGCCATTGTACTAGTAATGAAAACACCTGTGGATTGCACAGACAAAGAATAACAGTGTAACATTTGACTACCATCTGGATAGGTTCACAGTTGGGAACTATGCAGACAGACCACCTGCCTTGATAAACCAACAGGTACACACCAATCCTTTAAGTCCAGTAAGATAACATTCACACAATAATACATAATGCTCTCTGTATGTCAGCAACCCCCCACACTTTAAATACACTTGTGTGTTTAGGGTCTACCAAGGATGTAGGTAGGCATACACAGTACTGGAATTGTCCAGTTGTCCCGTGAACCCTGTGCCATTGTCAACAATAAAACCACAAACCCTGCAGAAGTGAGTACATTAATATTCACAGTATAACAGTTCACAAACAGTTCATGTGCCAAAAGAATACTTCTCAATAACTATGTTTGTATGGCAGTTAATTATATGAGTAGAAAAGAAACTACATAGTCACATAAATGTTGTGTAAGCATTTGTAGGGGTGAGTTAAACTCTACACTGATAGCTCTGTACTGCAAGTGGCAACAGTCAGGCCTGAGTACAACATGTACATCACTGTCTACACCTCTAGCTTCAGATATAAGAAGTATACCAACCTTCTGACTTACACAAGAATGTCCACAGCAAACAAGCATGGGCCTCATTCTGGAAATCTGAAAGCACTACGCCTACATACCTTAGCAATTTATAGCATTGGGTTGTTATGACAGTGAGTACTGCAATTACCACACAGCAGGCTGTATGCATTTACCAAATGCTGGACACCTATTGGTGCAGAGGGCATCACATGCGCAGATACCTATAAAAGCAGGTTGTACTTACTATCCCCACATGCAATCATTACATTGCACATGTCAACAACTACTGACAAACTTTATTACTTAATAAAGAAACCTTACTTAAGTAAATATTATATTTACTTCTTTAAAACCTAAATATATTAATTAAGAAAAAAAACTTAATTAATAACCAATAATAACAAATAAGTACAAAACTTTACTTAATAAATAAAAAAAACTTGAAAAGCATACACAGGCGGACCTGACAGTGAGTAACAGGTATGTAACAGATTTGTAGTTACCGGCAAGTAATAGATGTTTATGAATAGTACTGTACATACTCAGAAACATGCATAAGTGGCAGCAGTAGGTATGTATGCAGTGATGCCATGCATAACTACTGCTATGGACAAATTAGTGTGTAGCTGTGTGCAGTGGGACATAACTGTGACATATGTATCTCAGCATTATATGTCGAACATCTGAACATGTTATCTATGGTCTGTACAGTACTGCATATAATGGTAGTTTGGGGGAGTAGTGCAGACACCTATATAAACTTGGATGTGACAGAGTAAGACATGCATGATAGTAACATAATTTCTAGTTTAGCATTGGTAACTGCTGTACCAGGCTAGTATAGTAATGTTAGCATTTGCAGCTATATATACTCCCTGTACTATTACTGTATGCACACATGTGACAACTGTCCATGTTGCAGCAAGGCCTAACAGGTCATCCGTGAGGTGTACGGACTTACAACAGTGTGTACCCTGTGTGTGTGTATGGCACACACATATGGAGAGATATGTATGTGTCTGATAAATTAGCATCTGAATATGTGCATAGAGCAAGGGACATACTGCAACTGTTTGTGAAGGGTGGACAATTATATGTTGTTGCAGGTTGTTATGTGCATTTTTATATGTAGGTAGTAGTGTGTGGCAAACAAGACAGCATACAGTGCTGGCATATGACATGTGGCGTTTAAATGCCATGGGTATGATTCCTCAGGTTTTAGTCTTCCAGATAGGAGGTCCTGCTAAAAGTACATGGGCTGAGACTACCTTCCATGCATTCTGCACAAGACTGTGCAATATCATTACATAACTGCATCCCTCTTAATCTTTGCATTATTGATATTCCCACCATGAAAGGTGGACTGTATATGTGCCTGTATGTATATCTATATGTACACCAATGGATGTTCATATGTACGCCCAAGCTCAATGTTGTAAACGTATTGCCATCCCTCTTGTTAAAATCCCTGTACCCATGAACTACCACATAGGTGGTAGCCTACTCAATGCCAAAAGTGTGATGAGAGACTACGGGACAAAGGTAGACAGTAGTGACCCTATTGATAATCACAGTGCCACACTAGTCATGTAAACTGAGTACGGCCTACATGTCATCAGAAAAGGTATGTCATCCATGGAAAAAGAGGTCAGTGTTACACTGTACTCATCAGTCATAACATCCATCATAGAGTATATTGGCCCTGTCGGTATGTACCTCAGAAGACATCCACAGCAACTGTAGATGCCAGACACATACCTCACAAGGAGTATTACGAGACTCAAACAGATGCCCTATGCAGACTGTCTTACAAAACCACAGCTACACTGTGTCACATACCGCCTACCCAGAGGCAACCTCTGCCTAACATACAAAGCTATGCCAAACCCACAGGTGTTGGGCATGCTCCATATATACAGATTAAACTCCATACAAGCTACACACTGTACTGAGCTAAACCCTGAAATGTGAAAAAGCAGAACATGCTGGAGTGGTACATTATCATCTCAGACACATACCATACTCTGGAACTAACCACCTATCAATAGCAAATGAAGGTCCTCATTAGCAGTTGTTATGAATAATCATGATGAGTGGGTGTGAGATAGGAAACACAACCCGAGAGTCACCACTGTGGCTCTGCATGACAGGGGCACATGAACCTACATTACATGGGTGTTGAAGGGCAAGGTACCATATGGCTAGGCTTCCATAGGCCCTATGGATAATAGCCTATTAGCTACCTAGGACCCGATGCACACACGCATGTACTTGTTGCATTTCTTGCTATGTGAGGTTGACTGGGTGTGATGGTGAATGTGTAGGCGAATGTGTCAAAATTGTTTATATGTGTGATAGTCTAGTGGGAAACTGTGTATATCATGGTATGTAGTGTTGTAGCTCAAATCCCAGCAAAAGATACGTATGCTATTGCTAGGCAATAAAAGCAGTAAGGCATACGGTGTGACGTAGTCCCATTGTGTTGACCGGAGTGTGCCATTGTAGACTTAAGCAGTACATGTATGCTTATTGATTGTTAACACTAATGAATACAAATCCCGTATGAACAGTAGTACTACCTGAAGCTGTAGGCCTAAACAGCACAGTATGGTTTATATCCACATTGCTTGGACATACTGTTTTGTTTGTTACCTGTAGTCCTCACATATTACAAACCTCAGGCATGAGGTTTTGTAGGTGCTGACACACAGTACTGTATGTTACACAGGTAAAACTAATCTGGGTTGCCATACCTTTGTGTCCTGTAGGTATTTATGATGTCTGTGTGGGTATGCCTGTAACATGGCCTTGGTGGTATATGTGTCGCAGGATATATGTGCATATCTAGCAACATGTGTAGTGTATTACAGCAGTATGCCACCTATAGTGATGAATGTGCACATTTGTTACTGAGGGGTTTGCTATCAACAAGTAGCATGTTGTACTGATAGTACTTAAACTGTACTTTACATTCATTTCAATGGATGACAAATGTATGCATGCATTAGCTTAATACACACCCCCTGTGGCTAGGTGGTGCATTGTGTCACATAGAGTGTGCCATGTACTGCTGCATAGTCTTACATACTGGTTCCACTTTGCTGCTGTGCAGAACATGTTTTGGAATATAGTATGTGCCAGGCTCTGTCAGGCAGTTGTGGGCTGAGCAGTCCTATGTGGTATTAAAGGTGTGTATCTACTGACAGCCAATAGGTTGCTATATTTGGCATTTCATTGATGTCTGTACTTTAGCATGTTAAGTGTGCCACATGACTTGCTCACAATTACTGTTTTATTGTCTTCCAGGAATATGTCTCACAACAGGAAGCCTGCCTATTCCCTGAGGAGGAGGAGGTCATCTTTGATGCCCTGGTACAGCATTGCAACCTGCTGTTCTCCAGATCTAGCCAGGACCAGCATGGACGCACTGCACTGTGGCAGGATGTTGTCCATCAGGTGAATGATGTAGGCATGCATAACCGGACTTATGAGCAGGTACGCCATCACTGCAGTGATTTAATCAGACATGTCTGGCAGCATGCCTTTGATGTCCACAGACAACAGCTTGCCACAGGTGGTGGTGCATCAACACACCCCCCCCCTCACCAGAGTGGAAGAGCTGCTCCTCAGCGTGGTGGCTCCTGGCCAACCAGTACAACAGACATGCATCATCATGGAGGCCGGAGTCACCCAGCACGTAGATACAGAGCATGCAGGTAACATGGCATATCTGTAGACTACTGTTAGATCAATTGGTAGAACATGCATTTACCAGATGTGTACTGTGCATTCAGAAGATGTGGAGCCTGGTCTCATGCAATACTGATAATTTGGAACATAATTTGTATGCCTGTGACTGTCACCTCTTGTACTACTGTGGAATTGCAAACACACAGCAGCAATGTCATAGTTGTTGACATTGACAAACTGTCTCATATCCTTGTAGGTCCCTCTGTGTGATAGCAAAGCAGCACACCCATGCTGGTGAGTGTTCTACATTTAATATAGCATATAACATGTGCATGTCATTGGAGACTTGTAGGCCATATACACATGTAAAACACCTACACATAATGCATGCTCTGCATGTTCTCTGTGGGACTATGCACATCCCAGTAACATGAGTATCCACCTCAACACACATGCAATACACAGAGCATCCCAACCAATTGTGGTACAGTGCAGTGGACATTGTATAGGCAGAGTCAATACACATGCACACAACATACACCACTTTGTCATATGCAGTTAGTGTTAATTTGATACACATGGCATATGTATACACCTGCTGTAAGGTCATACTCCAGTATCCCAAATGTCAACAACACAGATGCATACTATACCTGGGGGTAGAGGACTATCATGGGGTGGTGTGACATGCTTCAACACACAACAAATTCATGTGAGACAATGCTCCCTATTGAATACCTTACACACCCATATAACAACTGGCTGTGAAATGGTTAACATAGCCAAAGTGGTGCAGGTCAGGTACAGCAAGATAGTTGCCAGTGTGACATACATTAGTGGCCTTGAGTGACCACATGATGCTGACTGATGATGGCACATGGTACTACACTACATCCAGTTACAGTAACTACAGTACTACACATAGCATTTATTGCTATACACCAGACAGTTGTGTACATCCAGCCATGGTATGTATACCTATGAGTGATGGTGCACAGGACATTGGAAAGCATTTCAGACTTGCACAGCAATGTTGTGTCCATGTACACGTTGTGTTCCAAGGTGAGGCCAATCATTGAACAACACACATGCATCAAAGACATGTATACTGTTATCAACAAGGACTCTCCACACTTGCATTGCATGCTGTTGAGCAACACACATCCTGCATGTTGACACATGTGATAGGACTCTTTGGCTTGTGATACTGTACTGCACCATCAACCACTAATAGATATGTTCTGTATTGCTGTTGGTGAGTGTGTGTCAACTTGACTGAGTAGTATATGTGTGCATGTGTTCATGTGTGCATGTGTGCATGTGTTCATGTGTGCATGTGTGCATGTGTGCACATGTTCATGTGTGCATGTGTGCATGTGTTCATGTGTGCATGTGTTCATGTGTGCATGTTTATATGTGTGCATATGTGCATGTGTGCTAACATCCTGTACAGATTGTGAAGTGTGTTTCCTGTCTTCCTCTCACAGGTGCTGAGGTATTGGATGAGTGCAGCAGGGAACCTGAGCTCACTGCCACAAATAGTGGGCATTATGACACGTGTAGTGGCACAGGCAGGTTTGTCAGGGTCTGTCGTTGGTCCGCCAATCGACAGTACATAGCTATCCACCCCATCTATGCGCACATTCATACTGCCGATACATCCCTCAACACCAATGGCCTTAGCGGAGGAACAGCATACAGTAGGCATCGACCAGGATAGTGTGGTATCTATGGCACATGCAGCCCCACACAGCAGCCATACCCAGACACTTGGAATGGTATTACATAGGCATATGTCCAGGGGTGCTCTTGGGAGCACTGCTGGTTGTAATGCCCCTGGCAGACATGCCCCTACAGGTCTCACAACCTCAGCTATGTTCTGGTCTGTAATGCAGGCACAGGCATGTATGGAACGGTGCACCAGGCAGGGACTAAGGGCGCAGAGGGCTCACAACACCACTATCAATGACAGTATCCGTGACCTTGCCAGTGCCATCCGTAATTACACCGAGGTCATTGATAGACGTTGGGGAGAGACACTAGATGTCCTCCGCAATGTAATGTCCATGTGCCAGGACAGTGCAGAATGGCTGAGACGTCGACGTGGACGTATGCCAGCAACATCATCAGCTGGCACTCATTGCGGACGACACACAAGTCCCAGCCGCTCCCATAGTGGCAGTACTAGTCTCGGCAATGTTGGAGCTGAGCTGTCAATAGGCTATCCTAGATGACCACATGCACGTGGCTCTGGCCAGTATCAGCAGGGACATGGGTCCAGTCGACATCCCTCTGCCTCGGATGATAGTACCCAGTCTGGCTTATTACCCGATACTGTCTGTGGCACCCCTGGCAGGCACAGGTACTGTGTCCATGGCCGGAGACAGTGATCTGTACAGCCTGGCAGGTACAGTCTGTGGCTGTCCCACAATCTCCCGTATGTGGCAGCCACAAGGTGGAACTGTGTGCATGCAGACACACACACATAAACCAAACACCTAGGGCTAACACATACACACACACATTACACCAACATTGACCCATACTGTACTGTTGTCCCTCACACACACACACACACACACACACACACACACACACACACACACACACACACACACACACACACATACATGTCGATTGGATGGGTCATTGTCGGGCTCTGGCAAACCAATAACACACCCTGTGCATATGATGAAACTGTGCCACCTCCTGTCATCTGTGACAATGATGCAGGAACAGGCTTACATGGTGCTGATGCACAGGTTGACCTAATAGCAGTGTAGCAATGTTAGCATGTTGTCGACAGCAAGGTGTACTAATATCCTTGTAGGTATATCTGAGCAGGCATGATGCATTAAAGCTATGATTATCAATGCAGCATTGTTTACACCAGTGTTAATTCCAATACTGTATTGTTCACCCATGTGCCACTTGGCTGATGTGTGTGGTACTGGCAGCATGTGTTGGTGAGTGGATGGTAGGTATGTGAGATGTGTGCAGTACAGATTTGCAGGTGTACATTTGTGAACATGGTGGAGGTGCACCATCTGCATGTATGTGCATAGTGGACACATGGGAAGGGTGACATGCCCTGTATTACACAGTGTTAACACTTCATATTTCCTATTGGTGGTCAGTATGCATTTTACAACACAAATGTTACGACTTGGGTACACATGTGTGTATGACATGGTTTGACACTATGCTGTGGGTGATACTGTTTATATCGGTCATTGTTTTGCATTCTCGTAGTATACATAACCTCAACAGCCTGATTTTACCCAATTGTTAGCTGATGTCTTGACAACTGACACACAGATGTAGGATACGCAGTAGCATTTGAGTCCTTCTGGTACTACACTATACCAGTAAGCAGTGGTATTGCCTGCCACCCATTCCTGGGACCACTTCTGTTTGGCATGTAGCCATCCCAGGTACAAGCAAACACACTAGGGATATCTCCGTCCAGATCTGGTAATGCATACAGTGGCCTACAATGCATTCTCCAGATGAGACACTTATCCTCCACAAGGGTATCATACAGACCGATACCTGTTGACCAACCCATGCTGTAAAGCTATAAGCCAACTATGGCATAGTCATCCACATTTACAATACATAGTATCCTGACAGTACCACATTGTTAGTAGCCCACAACATGTAGCAGGGGTACCGATGTGTACATACAGCCACATGTTATGTCATCTATCTGTTGGTATTCACATTTCCAAAGGTATGCTGATGCCCCTCAGTGCATCACATATGCATGAAGGGGTCTGTATGCATATCCACAGAGGTGTTGTACACCTGTAATGAATGGCCATTATTGACAGATTGTGTTATGTTTGAACATGTCTGACATATACCCCAGGCATGAACCCTCACTCACACTATTCTATAGAAACTGTCATGGGTGTGTGTGACACAGATGACCTAGGCCACAGATCACTACAGTGGCTGGCCTTGCCATATACATACATATGTGACCTACGGTCTGAGAAGCGGCAGCACAGACTGTCAATGGTAACAGATGTATTTGTGTAGAAAGCAGGCTTCACACCTATGAACTAATTGAGGTCACATGTACTTATATGTATTTGCCACACAGATAACAATTGAGGTCACGTGTACATATATGTATGTGCCACACAGATACCTGAAGTGTGTAATGCACATACTGTTTTACTGAAATGTCATACAGTTGTAAAAGCAAAACCCACAACACATTGACCAACAGTGTCACACACTCAGCAATTGCAGGAGTCAAACCCCTATCTAACTATGTCAGGATACTACAGAAATACGCATAAACATGATGCGCTATATGCTTTACTGGGTGTTTTTTTTTCTCCTGCTATATTTGTAGGATGCTGACATCATCAGACTTGCCAAAGAAGAATCTACCTCTTGTAATGTGTTTTCCTAGTCTCCAAAAAGGCCACTCCTCTCACAGGAAATCACACACACACACACACACACACACACACACACACACACACACACACACACACACACACACACACACACACACACACACACACACACACAGCAATTGCAGGATTCAAATCCCTACCTAACTATGTTATGATACTACAGAGGTACGCATTAATATGACGCGCTATATGCTTTACGGGGTGCTTCATTTTCTCCTGCTATATTTGTAGGATGCTGACATCATCAGACTGGACATGGTAATGTGTGTGCACTTTGTTTAATGCAATCCCAGGAATGAACCATGTGGGTCAGCAAGTGTTAACAGCTTGAACAGGACTCCACAATTCTTAGCTTGTGTGATCTCTCTGTGGGCCATTCCTTCATATGACAATACATATGTATGCACAGGTTGTTGATTTTGTGGATACATGTGTCTGTGATGTTGATAAAGGGCTATTCAGAGTCTATGTGGGGTGTGTGTAGCTCCCTTCAGTGTGTACTGGTTGGCTGCCTTGCAAACAGTCTAGCAGGTTTGGGAACCATGATCTGCCCATGATCATACCACAGTTGGTAGGGCTGTGTGTTTGCCAGCTTCCAATAGCTCTGTCTGTGACTTCAATCATGATGGACTCAATGGCCTTGCAGATCAGATGTCATAGACTTATAGGACTATAGTTCCCATTGTCTGTTGTGCAAAAGCACTTGTGTGGTGTGCTATATGTTGCTATAACACATTCAACACTTTCAGATCCTGTAGAGAGGGTGTGGCTCAACAGATTGTTCAGGTGCAGGGTCTCTTTGTTCTGTAGTTCACTTATGACACATAGGGAAACAATTTCATCCAATTGATGCCATGTTTTCGGCTTTGGAAGGAGCTGTGTACCCATTCTACATGTGATATCTCCTGGTATGATGATAGGGACATTTGTCAGTGGGAGGTGGGTATGTATGTATGGGCCTGTCTGACAGGATGTCGGCATTGTCAGTCAGGTACAGTTGGCCCTGACTCAGGACATATATGAGTGTGCATTGCTGTGTATGACATAGCTGAAAGAAGTGTCATGGTTCTGTTTGGACTCCTTCACAGATAATCTTTCCAAAACTCCAACAAACCTGAGCACCAAACCCCTGTTATACTCTTTTACACACTTAACACCATACTGATCCCTTTTGATCAGTCAACAGAGAGTATGTCATCATAATATCCTGGCATGTCCAATGGTTGGTTTTGTGTGTACTCTCCAGTCCAGCTGGTGAATATGGGACTTTTGAGGCAATGTTACAGCTGCCTTATGTACACAGACAACCCTCACTTCCTCCCAACAAACTCAGATATATGTGGGAGATGCAACCATATAGTAAACGGGAGGCTGAGCTCTCTCGACCCATGACCGGCACAGTCTATCAGGTGGTGAAGGTAACCACACACACCACAACTCCAGTCTCACATAGACCTATAGTGACAGCAAACAAAATACATTACCACACAAATACATACTCGGAGGCTCTAAATAATATCTGCCTAAGCATCAGAGACCTCCTAAGCAGACACACAGACAACTGCTACCTCACGTCATTACCCACATATCACATGGTTCACAAAGTCAGTGTGCCACACAGTCACTGCCCTTAGGGCTAAAAACACACCTAATACACTTGTAATAGATGACTCTATTGTCAGACACACTGACATCACAATCACCAGGCTGAACAAGGAGAGGGACACATTGAGCCATCTGTCGGGTGGCAGATTCTGCCACATTAATCATGCACTCAGGTTACTCCAAAGCAAGTACAAATATGGCTCCATCATTGTTCATGCTGGTGTGAATTACCTCAGATGTTCCTCCCTGGACTACATGACAAGGGACATGGAGGAGCTCTCTGATCATGTAACCCAGGCCAGTATGACCCTGACCTTGTGTAGCATCTTAACCTCACCAAGAATGATGGAACAATATACAGACAAGCTGATCAATTGTAACAGTTGGCTAACATATTGGTGTAATTCAAAGGGGATCCAGTGTCTGTCAGCCTGGGATGACATGCTCGACATGCCACTTAGTTTCACTATGGACAGCTTGCACCTGTCACCCCTGGACTTTTGAATACTGGCTAAGGCTGTTGCCACCCCCACAGTGCCTTTTTTGGGCAAGGCTCAAATGACAAACCCACCTCCATGGACAATACAAGGAAAAAGAAAGTACGGGTAATGCTCCACAACACCAGATGTCTAGACCCCAGAATGCATGCACTCAAGACTCTCCTCAGTATGGAGAATGTCGATATCTGTGCAGTCACAGACACCTGGTTCAGGCTCCCAAATGCACACCAGCACTACCAGGTTATACTTCATTCCATGCTTTTCGTCCACAAGACTCGGACCGACCAACAAATTTAGGGGGAGTATCCGTACACATCACAGATACACACACCTCCAGGTTAGTAGCACTGCAGGAAGCATCAGAGACCATACATGTGCAACTAACAGTGGGCAACACCGGCTTTCAGTTTGTAGATTGCTACAGACCACCCTCCCAAACTCAGGAACCCCACTCAGCTTAACTGGGAACACTGGAGGATATGACAGTCTCTACAAACACCATTATATGGGGTGACTTCAACTACAGAAACATTGACTGGGAATACTACTCAAGCCACAACACCCTCACCCAATGGTTGCTAGAATTTCTAAACCCAAATGCTATGTCACAACTGGTCACCACACCCACAAGAGGGGAAAACATATTGGACCTGATCATCACCAACATGGGAACTCCATGTTCCACACCAGAGGTATGCCCCTCATTAGTAAGGTCAGACCATACATTTATCTCACTGGACATCCATATCCCATCCCCATCCCCATCCTAGGTTCTCTCGATGAAGTACTTATCAACAGCAAATGTCACACTTCTCTAAACCAAGGGGGTATCCTTCAAAGACCCTGGGACAGAGGTAAATACAGCTCAGACTGCTGAATCCTTTACAAACACATTCTGTTGACACCTACTGGAATGCATGGATCGTGCTATCCCAAATAAGAACAAGACTTACTCCTCCAAAGGCAGGGGACCTGTCTGGTGGACCCCGGCCATAAATAAGCTATACAACAAAAGGAGGGGGCTACTACATGATAGAGCACAATCCCAATAAGGGAAGGCATCTCTGATCAGTACTAGCAAGAAGCTACGTTCACTAATGAATTCATCTAAGACCCGCTTCGAAAGGTAAATTGCACCACACACTAAGGACAATCACAAGGCCTTCTTTAGTTATGTCATGAACCTGGGTGCCACCTCCCAGATATGCTGTGTGTTACTGCAAAATGACAATACATACACTGAACCCACAGACATTGCCATCATCCTGGCAAACAGGTTCAGTGCAAATGTCACCCCCCCCATCCCCCCTAATGAGCAAATGTCTATCCCAACAAAGTGTAACCTCCCTGACATCACAGATGATCAGGTGAGTGCTGCCCTCTCCAAAGCAGACAACACAGCATCAATGGGACCTGACGGTGTCCCAGCCTGCATCTTACACAAGCTTCATGATGAACGTAACCCTCACATGAAGTCACCATTCAATATCAGACTTACTACAGGATATGTACCCAAGGAATGGCATACAGCAACAGTGGTCCCGCTCCACAAAGGTGGTGTCACAACAGACCCCAGACACTATCACCCTATAAGCCTATCTAGCCTGGTCTGCAAAGCTATGGAGCGTATCATCATGGAACTCACACACACAGACATCAGGAACCTACAGACACTGGATCCTACACAATTTGGCTTTGTTGTGGGCAGATCTTGCCTCTTGCACATAGTCGACTTCTTTAAATAGTTACCAGGTCCATAGACATAGGGAAGGTAGTCCACACAGCCTACCTGGACCTCACAAAAACCTTCATAACAGTATCCCACTCGGGCATCATACATAAGCTCACCAGCTTAAATATTGACACATATGTCACAAGATGATTGCTAAGTGGATAAGGGATAGCACTCACATGGTATGTATTGCAGGTGCCATGTCTGACTCTACACCAGTTACATGTGGCATCCCACAAGGCTCAGTCCTGGGACCTCTCTTGTTCAGTATATATTCCTCTGACATACAGGCTAACACAGGAGGAATATGGCTGACCATGTTCGCAGATGACTGTAAACTGGGTGCCATATTTGACTCTCCGGCTAGCGCAAGCATCCTCCAAAAGGGTCTCACAGAGATGGATAACTGGTGCCTGAGCCATGGCCTACAGCTGAATGCCATTAAATGCATAGTCATCCCCTTTGGGAATAACATAGTGCCCACACATTACCACATAGGTGTTAATACATTAAGTACGGTAGAAGTTGTTAGGGATATGGGGACACGAGTAGTTTGTAATCTTGCCTTTGACAATCACATTGCCATAGTGGTTAGACAGACATTCTATATAGCCCTCCCTATCCCAACAGGTTTCACATCTAGACCAAGTAAAGTCATTGTGCCCCTATACTCATGAGGCCCATGATTGGATACAATGCCCCATTTGGGATGTACCTTACCCGACACCTGCAGCAACTGTATTGGCCACAAAAGTACCTCACCAAGTGGATCTAGGGACTCACACAGATGCCCTGTGCAGTTCGGCTAAAGTAACTCCAGCTCTACTCAGTTGCTTAGCACCTACTCAGATGTGATCTGTGCCTGTTGTTTACAGCCATGTCCAACACAGAATTAATGGACATGCTCCACCTCTGGATATCCAGATCCCTTAGAGCTACACGCTCCAGGGACTTACACCTCAGCACAGATATTTATAGGATATGCTGGAGGGACACATTTCTATCCCAGATGCTCCCTTCACTCTGGAATGGGATCCCAGTCCCACATAGGCTGAGCCCCCCACTGACCCCCTACAGGATACATATTGACGAGTGGATGGGTGATCGTATGTTTACCCCTGGAATCTCTTCTGGGTCCCTGCTGGACAGAGGCACAATAAACTAAACATGAAAGGCCTATCTTGTGTGACCTACTATTCACAGGCACAGTCTACTAATCTAACAGGGCTGCGAAAGCCAACCTCACTCTGGCTAGGCTTATACATGCCCTAGGGCAGATAGGCTAGTATCAACCTATGCACCTATGGTAATGTTCGGGATGAACATTGTTTATTGATGATACTGATTGCAGGTTTTTTCTCTTCTTTGCTTTCACACTTTCTATGGACGACCTAAGTATCTGCAGAACATATTGTATTATGACAGGGTTCCAATATATTATATATGTGTCTGCTGTCATATAACTGTGTGCACATGGCGGATTGGTGAATACTGAGAGGTTCCTGTGTTAACACATGCAACTGCCGGATATGTGTGGCCCACTGCTATACTCAGACATGGCCTAAGTGTGTGAGCATGCCCAGTTTGTCCTTTCAGTGTTTTGTTGCCTGACATTTGTCTCATTTATTCAAGTGTGTGAGCATGCCCAGTGTGACCTTTCAGTATGTTGCTGTCTGAAGTCCACTACATTTGTTGATGTGTGTGAACATGACCAATATTAACAATTATACTATATGTGTGTTGAAAATCAGGTTCTATTCTTACTGCAGGGCTCACCTTTGTGTCATAACTCAACAGGGATTATGCTGTGCCTGCATGGTTTCCATGTGATACGTTGCATAGACTTATCAACATTTCTTCATACAGGCTGACCAGTGCAATACTGTCATGGTTTAGTGGTTCAGTACTATGACTGTAGTGCACAGTATCCTGGGTTCGAGGCCTGTCACTGCTTTACATTTGCATACTGAGCAGACCAGACTGCTTAAGGGCCAGTAGAGCAAATATGAGCATGTTGGCTTTTGTTCAGCTATGCCCAACGTAGACCAGGCTTGTCCAACATTGCTCAACATTAACCAACATTGCAGAACATTGCCCAATACTGCTCAACATTGACCACAGTTGTGCTAGTGTTAGTGTGTGCAATTGCTTTACATATACTAAATGGTGATGAAAGCTGTTTAGCACTGCTTTATATTGTTTAACACATGGCAATCATGCCTCAGGTGGTGCTGTAGGGCTGCCTATGTCGGATGCACATACTGCACACCCTATACATATTTGGAAACAGGTAGTGTCACGTTAGGCATCCCTTTTACTATATGTGTGAGTCAGAGAGAGGTATCATTTCCAGGGTTCCTACTGAGCCAGTGTATGTGCTATTTATTGCCTCTTTGCCAAGGCCAAAGTATACTGGGCATGCCTCCTTCTGCCTACTGGGGCAGGCTCAGGTTGTTCCTTTTCCGAGTCACGCTCTGTCTGTGATGGCCTTGTCAATGGTGGGGGGCTGTTTGGCCCAGGCCTATGCTGCTCCTGCTGCAGCTCTTTTCGCAGGATCATATTATGTAGCATGGCACATACCATGACAATTTGGGTATATGTAGTTGGTGAGTATTGCAAGGCAGCACCAGATGTGTCCAGGCACCGGAACCATGACTTGAGCAGGCCAAACACACGCTCGATTATATTTTGTGTTTGTGCGTTTGCCTCATTATGACGTTCCTGTTCATGTGTGTGTTTGTTTCTGATGGGTGTCATCAGCCACGGCTCCAGTGCATAGCCAGCATCCCCCACTAGGTGACCATGAGGGATGTCCCCATTGGCAAATGTCTGGTACAGCTGTGTCAGATGCCAGATATGGGAATCATGGTAACTTCCAGGGCAGCCATCACACACATTCAGTATTATGCCCTGGGCATCACACACGACCTGGCAGTTGATGGAGGGGAAGCCCTTGTGGTTGAAGTAGACCCTACCCCGCTCACCAGCTGGTGCTTTGATGCATATATGCGTGCAGTCTATTGCACCCACTACCTCAGGGTATTCCGCTATTTGCTGGAAGAGATGCATATTGCTGGCCAATACCTCACGGGAATTGGGGAAATATACATGATCACCGACATGTGCTGACATGGCATCCAGGAACTGTTGCAGTACCCTGGATGCTGATGCCTGTGATATCCCCATCATATCACAAGTTGGTCTCTGGAAGGTACCTGTTGCTAATATTCTTAGGCCAACACATACCTTGCTTTCCACTGGAATGGGTTCCCCCTCTGTTGGTTCTGTGTGTGAGGCGTGGCCTGCACAGCTCAACAATTTGCTGCAAGAGGTCTCTGTCCACTCTATAGCGCTCCACTATCTCCAGCTCATGTAGTCCCTGGTAGGTTACCCTGGGCCTGTACGCTCTTCTCCGTCTCCTCACTGTGGGTTGTCCAGCAGCATTTGCATTGTCACCACCCTCAGCATGTTGCATATGTTGCCTTAGAACAGCAATGGCAGCCCCTAACATTTCTTTGTCTCAGTAAAGCTTTTATCAGTTTTCACTTCTATTAGGTTACTGCAGTGTTGCAGTGTCTCTTGAGAGAAACATAGTGGAATGTTGTTTGCAGAGTTTTAAGTGCTGGGCTGGGCTGGGATAGTGTACTGCCTGTGTAATCGCCTGATTCTGATTGTTTTCACCTGCTACCTCTGCTAGTACTCCCTGGTTAACTTCCTACTATTTGTTGTGCTTCCTTTTTCCTTTCTGTTTCCTCAGGGGGGCAGCGCCGTGCACACAAGCGCAAACATGTGCACACCAGCTCACATGCACGCACACTTGCTTACACTGACTAAAACTTGCTTATTCTTGTTAAAACGCGCACACACCAGCACAAATGCACTTACACAACTTTAAACAGCCTTATACATGCTTACTCCAACTTAAACGTGCACGCACACATGCTTACACATGCGCACACAGTCTTACTCGGGTTTACAGGTGCGCACCCATGCGCATACATGCTCAGCAAAAAACTTTAGTGTTATCCACGGCATACACCTTCAATTTCTTGCCTTTACCTAGCCTACCTGTTGACACACCTCTTCCAATGATGTGTAAATGACAGCTGACACATGCCACTCTGCTCCAATGAGCTTCACTTTTTTCATACATATCCCCCTCGTGATGTCAACTATTTTCTACTCTGTTACTCCCCTTATCTTACTCCTACACTCCACTGACTGTGCTCATTTGCTATGTAAACTTGCAATTCACTATCCTAACCCTCTTTTGCATTGGATTGCCTACTAATGCTTGGTTACATCTCTTAGACTGAGTTTCCCCGCTTAGCAACCTTTACTCGGTAGCCATGTTGTCTTCAGCCTGCCATTCCCTTGCATTGTAAATTCAGACTAGCAATAAAATCCACATTTGTGGATCTTAATTATTGATTTTCTGGTTTTTAGAGAGCAGCGCGTTTGCACGGCGCTGGGCTACACTTAAACCCCGGAGATCGGGATGAAAAAAAAATTAATTTTTTCTTTTGCATCAGTGAACATTGTCAATGGCCATATTTGTGGCCATTGGCATGCTTCCTAAACTGGATGCATCCTTTTCTTGGAGCTGTCATGGCTCCGTTTTGCTATTTGCAGAACTGTATTCAGTTGTCAACTGAGTACATTTCTGCAAATAACACTACTCTTACTCAGACAGATTCGGGTTTCCTGGATTGCAAATTTACCTCATTTGTGTAGCTTTCGCCTGCATTTGAGGTAATTTGCATATCCAAGCCCTGTCCGTGTAGGACTTGTTTTGGGAGCTTTGTTGCATGCCCCTACCTGCTGTTCCTGGATCGCTCGGCGGACATGTTGGCTGCATGGAGTCTTACTCTACTCTTAGACTCCGTGCAAGCCTTCGTGAATCCGGCCCATTGTATTTTATGTTATATAGATTACTGTACACTTATTTTTATTCTAAGCAGAAACTGAAGCCAGTTGACCAGCTCCTGCTTGGTTTTGACCATGAATGTTTACAATTCACACTGATGTTCCAGGTAGTATCCTTGGAAGGGCATTTAAAGGAACCAAATACACTAGGGTTATAATAACAACAGGACATTTGATATGATTACTATTGTTCATGCTGTGCAGTTGCAGAAGGACAGGAACTATTGTAACAGTATGATAATGTAAGAGAGATAATATTCAAGTCGCAAAGGTGAGCTTGTTAAAGTAGTAAAAAAGAGCAGCTTGCACACTTACGAAGACTGCATGGATTTGCAAATAGTTGCAAAGAGGATTTTAGTCACAAAGTGGTTAACACATCTAGAAGCAATGGAACTATATGTATTTTCCCAATATAATAATTTTGAATTAACATGCCAAAAGCTCTGATTTTTCACACTAATGTAATTAGAGGAATCCTAAAAGCATGGATGACTATATGAGTACTTTATTAAAGCTCAGGAAACAATGCTCAAAATCCTAATGATATCTTGTAGAGATATTCTAACTTATTCACTGATTTAACCTGACCACTTAGATAATACTGTATTAAGATATCATCTAATGCTATCCCAGTCACACAAGCACCTAAAAGAGTACTCATTGTGTGCAAAAGTAGGGCAAGAACTGAAGCACAAGGAACATATGGCATGACTGTTAAAATATGTGAATATCATGGTAATGGTTCTACAGTAAGACATATATGAAATATATATATATAGATCTTCAAGACTTAAATAAATGAAACAAAAGGAGCATTAAGCACTCCAGACCATAAAATAACTTATTGGTACTATGCTCCATTCCAAGCTCTCTATGTTTGATGCTGCTAAAAGATTTTGGAACATTAGGCTAAATAAAGCACGTTAAAGCTTTGCACATCTGGCACATCTTTAAGGTATTTGCAGGTGTTGAAGATTGCCTGTTGGAATCTTATCTTCCCCAGAAGTGTTTTAAAGAAAAGTAATTGAAGAAACTGAAGTCCTGGAAAGTGTTAGTAGTATAATCAATAATCCTCCAGATTGGGGAGCCACTAAACAGGAACATTACTTGTAACTTATGAAGTTGATACATTGATTAAGAGAAAATAGCTTCAACTTGAGTAATAGCAAATGTCATATTCATGTATTACTATACATAGGCCATGTTTTATCTTCTGAAAGTCTCAAACCAGACTATGATAAGGTCAGTGCTATAATGTATATGCAGAAACCCAGTGGAAGTTGTCACTTATGTGATGCCTTGACATGGCAGAATATTATTCCAAGATTTTTCAACCTTGTCTGAAATAACAGTGTCACTTACAAAGCTGCTAGAGTATGATGATACTTGGTTCTGGTTAAAGAAACAAGATAGAAGTTTTGAGATGCTAAAATGATAGTCACATAGGTACCTACTTTAAAGTTTTGTGATTTGACTCAACCAGTTATACTTCAGTGGATGCTTGACAACAAGGACTTGAATTAACACTGCTTTAAGAATGTAGATGGGCAGTGTAATTCTAGGGTTAGAAATAAAGATGCAGCCTATAGTTTTTGGTTATCAAAAGTTTCATAGTTATATCTGAGGTAAATTAGTCACATTGGCATCAGGTCCTAAGCCACTGTAGAATATATGCAAAAAATGTGTCTACATAAAGTAGAAGACATACCTCAAAGAATGCTGACAAGTTTGAAGAAATATGTTCTCCGTGTTTAGTACAGATCAAGTAAACTTATGCATTCAGCTCTTACCCTGAATAGTGATTATTTGCAGTTGTGTAAATAAGACTTGCTAGATTAAGACTGAGGAGTTTTTGTGTATTATCTCACAGTGGCCTGTTTCTACTAAGAAGAGGATCTAAGAATCTCTATAAACAGATAAAGAAATGCAGTTGCTATAAAGTATAGTTATGGGGGTTGGCCAAACAATGGCTAGTTGATATGTCCAGCTGTTAGAATAAAGTATCCATGCCATAATGAGCTTTGTGTGACAAGGCTTCATGTTAAAGGTGAAATAGTTACCCTTCCTATTCAGATGCATGATTATGTGTTACACAAAACCCACAAGTTTTGTCTGGCAATCAGCAAATGTGAGGAAAGACAGCATAAGGTTATATGTACCTATTGTGCCTGAGAAGATTTGCATGACTGCATGATATGAAGTTTTCGGTTTGCTTAGAAAAAGAGGAAAAAAAGAGGAAATGACATCACAGGAGTACCATATATTTCCTAGATGAAAGTAGGAAAAGACTTATTTCAGTTTAAGATGTCCATTATGTCTTTTGTGTAACTACTATTAAAGCTATCTAGAAGTAGTGGAATGTCTTACTCTCTCATAGTGTCATCATGCTATTGAAATCTTTCTCTGCTAGACATTATATACTAAGGTCATATCAGGCTATGGTGCATACTTCATCAGTCAAGAATTCTGTACTTTTGTAAATGAATGTAAGGTTAAATACACTACAAATCCTACATATCTGCAGAGAAGTCCTGGACATCTGCACTGCAATGTGCAAATAGAATACATGCCCCATATTAAAAAAAATCTAAAATAATATGACAACTCTGAAAACTCTGATAGCTAGCTCTTTGTTCTGGAATACAGATATATGCCTTTGTAATCTGTAAGAATTTCATCAGTACAATGCTAATGGAAAGAAGTCTTAGAGCTAAACAACTTACTTCAGATTCCTTACTTGTCCCTGAACATAAACGGAATGCAACTGTGTTATTGAAAGAAAAGCATTGAAGGCAAAATATTAGAATGATAAATTTAAAAGGATATCAACTACTTAAAATAAGTGGAAAGAAAAAGAATGAGTGTGAATGTTGTACTTTTACAGAAAAGCAACATGTCTGATACACTAACTGTTCATGTGGAGCAACCATACCTCCCAACCATACTAAATTAGTCAGTTTTTACCAAGTTTGGGGGTCCAAATGAGGGGTGCCATGATTCCCGAGTGGCACCCCTTCATTTCTGATTTTTTTGTTTGTTTTTTTAATTTTTTCAAATACCATGCTGTCAGAGCTGACATCATCACATGCACAATGGCATCACCTCCATCAGGGCTACCAGCCAGTCAGAATTGAGCTCAAGGAGCTCATGTCGTCATTTCCGGCTGGACTGGGGAAATCATTTAACAGAAGCAGCTCATTTTGGAATCGAATGAAGTGGTCACTATGCACTCAGTTAAGGAGTGTGTGTGTGTAAATGCCCCCATGTAATACACCTGGTGGCTAGAGGTATTTCAGGCTCAAACCCTGTACCTTCAGTACAGGGTAAAATGAGCCTAAATTCCCTAGTCACCACCATTTCTGAGCTTTGTCCAGATTTGTTATGCTAAGAGTTGAGAAGAGCTATGGTGAGAAGTGAGAACAGAATTTGTATTCCCCCATTATTGGCTTTGTTGTTTCCAGTTTTTTTGTGCTAAGAGTTGAGAGGTATGGTGATTGAGAAGTGAGAATTGAATTTGTATTCCCCCATATTGGCTTTGTCCAGGTTTTTTGTGCTAAGAGGTTGAGATATATGGTGAGAAGTGAGAACTGAATTCACTAAATGATAGCCATTAAGTTTCAGTCTTCCTATTCTTTAGGACACTGCTGATTTGGCATAGTGGTATGTTGCTCTGACTGTAGTGTATAAGGTCCTTGGTTCAAGACTTGCCAGTGAAATGCATGGTGATAACACAACATTGTATTCTAGCAACTGTCCAAAATTATACAAGTAATGTTTAAAATGTGTCCCTGGTAAGTCCCTAGCCACCACCACTTGTGAGCTTTGTCCAAGTTTTTTGTTCTAAGAGTTGGGAGCTGAGAACTGAATTTGTATTCACATTATTGGCTTTGTTTGTCCAGGTTTGTTGTGCTAAGAGGTTGAGAGCTATGGTGAGAAGTGAGAACTGAATTCTCTAAATGATAACCAGTAAGTTTCAGTCTTCCTTTTTTCAGGAAACTGCTGATTTGGCATAGTGGTATGTTGCTCTGACTGTAATGCATCGGGTCCTGGTTTCAGGACTTGCCAGTGGCATGCATGGTGGTAACACAGCATTTTATTCTAGCAACTTTCCAAAATTATACAAGCAATGTTTAAAATGTGTCCCTGGTTTTTGACCTTTTGCCCCCCCCCAAAAAAAAACTGAAGTTGAAAATAAGTGCGAGAAGCTGTGCACGATGCCTATGGTTTACACTACTGTCATTCTATTTATAGTGTGGGTGTAGAAGTAGACTTTTATGATGGAAATGTTCTAAATTGGGCAGTTTTGTCATTATTGGTTCATGTATTTTGTTTCATTGCCTACAGTACAACCTACTGGAAAAATGTTCAAACAATAAATTTAAAATGTGCTCTGTCTAACAAGTGTGTTGTATTATACAATGAATATAACTCAATAAAGTCAGGAAGGTGTATCAAAGAAACCAACACATGTATGTTTCTTGTTTTGTGTGCAAGGGGCCAATGATTTGAAAAAGGCCCAAAGGTAGTCTTTATCCACCACTGGCCAGGTGCATTTACTTTGGATGTCGTGTGGGTTTCAATGCTATTTCAATAAATGTGAGTTTCAAGGGCAGAGAAGTTTTAATGCCAAGTCTATTTTCATTGAGACAGTATTGCTTTGTTTAGCAGATGTCTGTTAGTGTTTGTACATTGTTGTACTGCAAAATGTAAAAATAAAATCCAAATAACCATTGTAGAAGTAAAGCAGTATGCACATATTAGTGTTTATGGTAAATGGGGTGAAATCTCCAGGTAATGGGACATTGGAATGGCTTTAGGGGGACTCTGGTGCCATATTTTGGTTGTCTGTTCTTCAGTTTGTGTTTGAAAGTTGATATCCCACAATTCCATTGGAGTGGGTGGGGTTGCATAATTATATATGCAAATTTGATGTTAATCAGTGTACAGATTTGTACCTATTTTTCATGGGCCTTGTCCAGATTTTTGATGTTTCCAGATTGAGAGGTATGGGAGCAACCTAGATTCTGTTTTCTGCAAGGTCCAGACATGCACATTTATGGAAGGAAAGTAAAACATTTAATTAATCAGTTTGGTCTGGAATAACTACAGTTGTTCAACTACCAGAACTGTAACCTCAAGACTCTGAGCTAGATAAAACATACAACCTTCTCAATGTGAGAATGTTTCTCAGATAGTTTTTAAAGCACAAACTTAAGACTAAAAGTATAAAAAATGCTCAAATGAGACAAAAGTATTTACACTGATCCTGATGCTAGTGTCACTGTTCAACCAGCAGATACTCTCAGTAGTGTGGTAAGTTCTAACCAACCTGTTATAAGTCCTATTTAAGATATTAAAAACTAATAAAGAAGCCAAGATGATACAGTCACTATTCAGAAAAATGTTAATTTACAGGAACACACCCAGTAGTTCTCCATGTTTTACTTTGGTAATCATGTCACTGTCCCACAGTTTGATTACCTGGTAATCATGGCCTTGGCCACTCACAGCATTCACATCAATGACCACCTGCTGCCAGACAATGTCATGGAAGGGCTTGTCAGCTACAGTTTGCACTAAGATGCATTCATTATGTTGACAGATGGCCTACACTATAACTTAATTCTCAGCATCTAAAAATGCAGGTTTATAAGGTCTTGATTTTTAGGTGCCATATCCCTGTGCTGAAGTAAAGAAAAATAGCAATCAGATAAATCGATATGGGGTATATGCTTACAAGATGATCGATATTGGGAAGAAAAATATGTATTTATGCAGGCATCATCATTAAAGACTTGTAAATAAGAGATCGAGATGAAAACACACATCTAATATATATAACTGTAAAATCTCACACCCCCAACCCCATCCCAGCAATAACAGAAATGTATAAGGAGAAAAAATGTGTTAATGTTTGGAAGATATAACAGCATTAGTAACGAAACAAGTGTATTAAGTGACACTTTTAAAATAAAATAACATTCTACATTCAGACATATGTTAATCCTAAGAACAGGTGGGCAATACAGGTCTATGTTTAGACATCAAATTAATCTTTCATCTAACAGCTTTTACTTGAACATTAAACATCAAATGTTTCATTTACTGAGTATCCATATCTTCAAAAATAAAATCATTGAATGGCCATAGTTGGCCAAAATAAAGGAATTGCAATATACTATTTACTTATCGGTAATTTAGCTATAAGAAAACCTGCCTTTTCCCCATTATAGTGCAACCTCAGAATTGGTATATATAATTAGTGCAGGGTGTGGGGGTGCAGACCCCACATAAGTAGTGTCCAGTGTTCACCAAATCCTCCTCTTGTGAGGGACTGTTTCCCTCAACCACCCAATAATTATATATGCCAACTCCAAGGTTGCAGTAAAGTGGGGAAGAGGCAGGCTTTTTTATAGCTAAGTTACCAGTAAGTAAGTAAGTAGTACATTGTGGCTCCTTTATGTTGGCCAACTATGGCCATTTGATGACTTTATTTTCAAAGGTATGACTGTTCAGTAAAAGTAACATTTGATGTTTAACATTCAATTGATAGCCATCTGATGAAAGATTAATTCAATGGTTGAACATAGAAGCGGGCAGAACATAACACTTTTGTATGTAATACAAGTCAATGCTCATTGTAACGGCAGCTGTTATACCTTGATTACAAATTAACAGCACTCAGTTATGTATAACAAAATCAAATAGACCCTACAAATAAAGCATCTTCCAACCTAGCAGCCACAAATGGCAAGAAATCAACAGTTTTACTGGGATAAGAGGTGTTTATGTTAGCCATTTAATGACCTTACCACAGAACAGTTTCTAAAATGTAAATTTAACATTGCTACTTCTCTAAAGTTACAAATGTGTTTACATCTTCAGAGAAATGTTTCCATAAATTTCTGTAACACAAGTGGAGGATCATTGCAATAGCAAGTACTATACCTTCTATAGCAATACAAACAGGCAAGGTACGCACATCAGTTTTAATTTTCTAGGAAAACATACTGAAATCATAATTGTAAGTAGCACTTGTAAAGAACATAACATACCTTAACAGGAACTGTAATAAAGGTGTGCACAAAAAATGTAATTACTTCACTTTAACACAGTAAAACAGCATTATTTTAAGTTTTGAAGCAGTTGGTAAATCTAGGCAGTCTTCTCTACTACATTAGAAGTCCTTTTACCCCAAGTTGTGCTTATATAGTCTAGATTAATCCCTCTGGATACATTGAAGGTGTCATTTCATTATCATTCCTGAATCAGTCAATCTGCTTGAACTACTGGACAAGTGGACATGGTGCAAAGACCTACATCATGCATGCATATGCCCTAGCAGTACAAGAGTGAGTATTCAGAACTGTGGCTATCTTATGGCTTGCAAGTGGAACTCATTAGCAGTACCACATGACTAATTAAATGTTTAGAACTCATGTTACTTTGATGTATACTTACAGAGGATGTGCCATGGAGAACAGGCTTACAGTAAAGTTTGTGATTACATTAACTGACTTAGGAGATAAACTTTATACTACCCTTATAAAAATATGCTTGAGGTAACTGTGCCACTGAGTAAAAAGTGTTTGTAAGTCATATCAACTATGGACAACTTAATCACAGAAACAGAACAATTTAAAAAAATGCAAATTCTAATGCAAGCATGTTATATATGCACTAAAAGTGACTAATGCACATAAATAAAAGGGAAGAACACACTCTTGTATTGCATACATGTGTTTGTGCTATGACATGCTTCAGCAGCTTAACATGTGCAAATATCCTATTTACCCTGACTTCTACAGTGAAATGATAAAACACAAAGGACAAGTGTGAGAACAGGGGTATATCACTCCCTAAATGTAAAATGTTAGAATTACAAAGCTGAGTATACGTGCTAGACTTTCTCAACCTCATAATGTCTATGTTAACGTGGCAAGCACTGTTCATTTAGTCAATATTTTGTAATAATAGCATGGTTTCACCGTTCAGTTTCAGAGAAGATGATGTCTATGTGAAAGTATGGATTCTTAATTTCCTCATTTTAATAGTATAGGACCACAGGTTTGACCAATCATCACAGAGAGACATTATTCATTTTGTTTGGTTTCATCCTTTGTGTGGCACTTGGTATTGTGTGTTGGTGACTGTCAGCAGTAACTAGCAGTTAAAAATAGTTCACTTCTTAAGTCATAAACTCAAAAGTTTTATTTAGAATGCCAGAGTAGTGCAAATAAAAATGACACCATTGCACAGTGCAGAGTGTCAAAAAAGTTATGAGTTGTATAACTTTCTCTGTTGCTCAATGGGTTAATACAAAAGGATATATGTAACAGTACCAATGATGTAGTTTTTGATTACAGATTTGGATATTTAGAAGTTAGTATTCACTGTTAAAATGTTTGTGTCTTGAAACCGTATGTACAATTGTAATTTTTAGTGTTTGGGTTCTAATAACAGAAGTGTATATAATGGATAATAAACAATCAATAGCCAGTCTTCTGGCTATTGATTGTAGTAATAGCACACTTTCATGTGCATGACATAACAAATATTCCATGGACTACAGTATAAATAAGTGAAATCAGCAACAGAATGAATTGTGAAATGTGCATCCTTAATCAAAAACCATTGTAAATGTGTCTGAACAAATACTCATCAACTTTATTTCCTTAACACAGGTGTAAATTTTAGTTGTATATGCTGTGTACAGTATGACCTAATGTAAGCTCTGGTGTGACCCCTTCCTCAATATATCTCATGACATGAAGGCATGATGATGTGTAACAGAAATGCAGGTTCACTGTTAAAATAGTGAATGGTTTAGGGTAATATCATAGCCACTGGGTTCAAATCAAGATATTTTTGAAGGCCACCACTTGGATAAATCAGCAGACAGATTAATGCTTTTTCTTTCTTTATTTTTTATAGTTTTAATTTTTTTAGCTTCTGCCTTTGTGTGATGCTTGGTATTGCATACACTTGACTGTCAGTGGTGACTAGCAGTGAATGATAATTAACTTCTCAAGGCAAAACCTCAAAATTTTATTTGGCATACATAGGTAGCTGTTCAAATCTAGAAAAGGCAAAGATAATGCTGGAGCAGTGACATTAAATGCTGTCTTATCCAACATCCCCACAAACTCTTTCTGTCCCTTTGAGGTCTAGCATAGGCCTTTCTATATACTGATTATTTCATCCCAGACAAATAGTTGTTCTGCAACCCTGGCAGTAAGATTTCTCCTGTGAAGCATGAAGTTAATACTAACTTTTATAGAATGTGGGGTTAGATTGGCAGTTGTCCAAATCTGATAAAGTATATGCGCAAAAATATATTGACAGAGAAGAGTGGTTCACTCGAGAAATGGTGATATGGCTAACACACAGTGGTGTGAACAGTAGCGTGGCTAAAGCCTTTTGATCCCTCAAAAGAAATTTTAGAGGATATATGACCTTTCCAAACATTACTTAGTTCAAACCCTGAAGTGTTTCCTTTCTGACACCTCTACATTAAAGTCTTATGTTGTAGAAGCAGGTAATACACAGTTCTGTAGGGTGTAAAGCATAATAACAGGGGTTTAAATCTGGTAATATATGTCTGCCAGGCAACAGTGACAGACAGCAGTGGTTTAAGCTAACAGTGGTGACATGGCAGGTTAATAAGACTACATTTTTGAGGCCTCAGTCTCCATTTTACGAGCCACAACCATTCTAACACAGTACTGATATAATATCTTCAAGTGTGTGCTTCATGACACAGCTGATATGCTTCTTTCGGTGACATCAGTGGCTGATATACAGCTCTATGAGGTATGGCTTCAGCAGGTGTCCAAGTCTAGCAAGATGTAACTATTGAGAATGTAAAAGAATGCTCACAGACATGATTTGTTTCCTCAGAAAGAATACTATTTATGTAGGCCTTTTATTATTATTTTGTTCTCAATATAGTAGTTAAAGGCAAGAATGACTTATTCATCAGTTGTTGATGTGTGTAATGGTGCAGAGTGGTCAAAGTATGTTTGGACCTGTATTAAGATACTTTCTTGTGTTTTTGGTGGTTAGATGACAATAGTGTATTCATTGCTATACTTCCTTTTGAACATACCCTGTATAATGTTGTAGTAGATGCACACAGTTTAGCACAAAGCACGTTAAGTAATCAATGATATGATGCAGTTTTTTAATCTGTTCTCATTTATCAAAACTTAATACAATTAGCCTCAGGAAACTTGGCTCTGCCAACATCTGTGCAATGAAGTTAGTGACCTACACAAGGAGAATAACAGCAATTGTTACAGGAAGTATACAGTTGTTGTATGTGAAATATTGTATGTGAAATATAACATTTTCCACTTCCTCAACCTCTCTAAAGCTTTCAATACTCTCATCCCAAGCTAATTGTTAAACTAAGTGATGTTAACTTCTCCCCCTCTATTTAGTGGTTCTCAAGCTATCTCTCAAACAGGCTCCAGTCTGTGTGATAGCAATCCACCTGTTCCCCTTTCCTACCTATCCAGACTGGCATCCCTCAAGGTTCAATTCTTGGTCCTCTCCTCTTCAACATCTTCACTAATAACTTTACTCCCCCTGCACCACCTCCTCCCTCATACAACGCGCTGACAATTTTACCCTCATCTTTTTCTCTGATAACATCTCTAACCTTCTTTCCATCACCCACAACAATTTCTTATCTGTGACAAAAAATGGCTAACTGACCACCAACTCATACATAACCCCAAGAAGACTAAGCTCCTACTATTCCTTCCCAAATCTCTCTCTCCTACCACAAATCAACCTTTACCATCTCTTCTCTTGATAACACCTTCATCAAAGCAGAACCACACACCAAGCTACTTAGTACTATAATTGACGACCAGCTAAAATTCGACATTCATATACAACACTGTATTAAAAACACTAACCAGAAATTGGATCTTTCTATAGAAATAAAAAATTCCTAGCTCCCAACACCAAACACACTCTAGCTCAAGCCTTCCTTCTTCCATGCCTTCTCTATGCCTCTCCAATCCTTACCCATCTCCAGTCATCCCTACTAACCAGACTAAAACAAACCTATAACAATATAGCCAGATTCGCCTGTGACCACGCAGCTAAATTACATCATTGCCTTTCCCTGAAAAAACATCAGTGGCTTGTATTCCCCCAGCTCCTGCTTCTTTCCCAGCTGCAGTTCACATACTTCCTGCTAAATAAACCTTTAGTCTGTCCCTCTCTTTCATCTGTAATATCCCCTTATATCCCAGCTCATTCACTTTGTAGCTCTGACCAGAACCTACTAGCCATATGTAAATGAAACAGAAATATTAGCAAACTCCTCTACAAAACCTCAGTGTCCCAAGTTTGGAATATGCTTCCTTCTGACATCAATAACATTAACAGTATCAGCTTCTTCATAATTGAAGTCAAAAGCTACTTCCTGAACTGAAGGTCCAGCCCTTGCCATAGTCCCCCTTAATTTCCATTTCCACTGCTTTTTACTTCTGCCTCTCTTCTACTTTTTCAGAATATTTTTGTTCATATTCTCTCCAGTTTAGCATCTTCAAAATTCACTATCTCATCCTTGAACATCTAGCCTCTGTACAAACCAAACATCACTCAATCTGTAGAAAATTCTAGATTGCTATTATGCTATCAGGTAAAAGATATCCTTTTACAGACTCTGCTTCCTCACATGTGCATTACCATGTAAAATATATGCTTATACTGACTACTTTCTCACATTGTGCAATTTATTTTTAAAAGTTGTAACCATTACTTCATGTTGTTCTCCACTGGATGTATAGTCTATGTACTTTGTTATTCAGCACTGCATGTCAACATTGTATTATTTGTTTATATACTTTCATATAAATAATTCATTATTCTGTAAGCTGGAGCTTTTCTTGTTGGGTGTCCACTGAAAATGGGCCATTTGGCTCAGCTGGACTTACCCGGTTAACAAATGTCAAATAAATAAATAAATAAAAATAAAATTTCAACAGTCCACTTAATAATAGATACTAATGTTTTACTTGTTTGTGATTTATAGGTGGTTAATAGGCTAATGGCCCTAGAGCCTTTACAAGCTTAGCCATATTTATATCAAGTTGCCCCAATTGTTGGCAGTTAGGTGAGTGAAGTTCACAGAAGTAAGGATCTATGGTAGTTAATACTGACTTCATCTGTCTAGAAAGGACATAGGTGCCACCCCAGGAGTGAATTTGTGGTCACCCATCCATTGATCTAGGTTGCGTTTGAAGAGGGTCAGGGAGGGCATCTGTTTCACATGAATTGGAACCCTGTTCCAGAGAAGTGTCAGTCTCTTGGAGATGTTTCTGTCTCTCTAGCATGACCTATTCATCTCAGAGGCTAGGTTAAGATCTCTGGAGTGAGTGACCCTCATGCAGTTTGATTTACAAATATGTAGCATTTCCATCAGCCTTTAAGCAACCTATAGGAGACAGAATACAGTGAAAGGGCTTTCAGTCTTTCCATGTAGGACTTTTTTTGTGTATCCTGTAATTTCTTGATGAGAAACCTCTTTGGTATCTCCAGTTATTGCAGGTGTCTGGTGAGGTAGATGCAAAAGGAAGCACTGCACCCAATTATTGGTCTGATGAGGGCCAAGAATAATGGAGTTATAACATCTTTAAATCTAGATGTGATGCCTTTACTTATAAGATGTGCCACATAGTAGGATTTCCTTACTACTGTGGATAAGTGATGGTCAAAGTTCAGATTACTGTCAACCTGAGTATCCAGATCATGTACCACTGGGTATCTACTTAGGGGGTACTGTCTATAATGTAATTAGCAGGGATGACAGCTTTCCCAAGGGGAATAATAATGCATATGTTTGCATTTAGTTTTTATATGTGGCTTTGGCACCAGTCATTTGTCTATATTAACCCTGTCTGCTGTATGTTAACATCATTGGGGGACTTAATGATTGTTCCCAATTTGCAACTGTCAGCAAACTTGATCAGCCACAGGCCATCCAACTTTGCCTGGACTCCTGAGAAATAAATTCAGAACAGTAAGGGGCCCAGCATAGAACTGTATGGTATGCCACTGGTGACCAGTCTTTTGCTACAGGTGAAGTCACCACTTTGACAGTATGTGTCCTATTGGTGAGCTAGTTGGCTACCTATCTGGTAAGGTATGAGTTAATTCCCAATTGGGGAGAGTTTACCTATAATATCTGAGTATGGGATTGTGCCAAATGCCTTGGCTAGGTCAAGATAGGTGCTATGCACTGTATTTCCCTTGTGCAGGGCGTTGGTGAGCTTTTCAAAGATGTCAACAATGTTTAACAGGCATGATCTATCTTTAATGAATCTGAACTGGGTTGAATCCAGAGTTGGAGATTACCTATGCCCTTGTTAATAGGGTCCATAATGATTCTTTCCATGGCCTTGTAGATGAGGCTAGTCAAGCTTATGGGCCTATAACTCCACATCTCACCCACACCCCCCGCAAAGGTAACCACCTTGAAAGACTTCTCAAAAACTGACTTTAGGCTCCGAAAAACAGGTTGCTAACTTCACAGCACCCATGCCAATGGAAAATAGCTGCATGACTGCCAAATCATACACCAGTGCATTGTACGAACATGTGCATAAATGCATGGAATAGCCATACCCAACAGAACCAAGATGCTGTCCTCCAAAAAAAAGGAAGCCAATCTGGTGGTCACCCTACCATTAATAAACTCTACAATAGAAGGAAGAAACTGTTGCAGAAAAAGGTGAAGTCCCAAGACTGGAAAAACTCCCTTATTAGCCTCAACAAAAAGGTGAGATCCCTTATCAAATCCTCTAAAACCAAATATGAAGGCAGAATTGTGGCAGACTCTAAAAACAATCACAAAGCCTTCTATAGTTATATCAAGAACCTCCACAGCAATACCCAGATTTGCTCTGAGTTACTGCGGTACGTCCTATACTGAGACAACAGATATTGCCAACATACTGTCCGACAGATTCAGTGCCAACTTTACCCCCCCCCCCAAGGACCAATCACAATACCAGAAGAATGCCAGGCACCCAGCATTACTGCAGCACAGGTTAAAGCTGCATTGTCTAAGGCCAAGAATACAGCTTCCATTGGACCCAATAATATCCCTGGCTGTATTCTACATGAACTACAAAGTGAACTGGCACCGCATCTGTGTGCCTTATTCATTCACAGCCTCACCTCAGGCTTTGTCCTTACCAATTGGTGCACAGCTACAGTCAACCCTCTCCATAAAGGGGGAGCAACTACAGACCCTGGGAATTATTGTCCCATTACCCTGACAAGTCTGATATGTAAAGCTATGTAGCACATCATCGTGGACCTGATTAACAAAGATATAGGAAATCTCCAAACTCTAGACCCCATGCAATTTGGCTTTGTGAAAGGAAGATCATGCCTGCTCAACCTGGTTGACTTCTTTGAATCAGTCACCAGGGCTGTGGATGAAGGTAAGGCAGTGTATGCAGCCTACCTCGATCTGGCCAAGGCCTTTGATATCATTCCTCACTTGGGAATTATTGAAAAACTCACCAAACTAGGCATCAATCCCTATATCACTAGATGGATTGCAAATTGGCTCACAGATAGAACACACAGTGTGAAAGTAGTAAACTCCATGTCAGACTGCCGACCAGTCAAGAGTGGGATCCCACAGGGATCAGTCCTAGGTCCTCTCCTGTTTGGCAGCTACTTCTCAGAAGTCCAGGCCAACACAAAGGGACTCTGGCTGACCAAGTTTGCAGACAACTGCAAGCTGGGAGCCATTATTAATTCCCCAAGTGATGCAGACATTCTACAGAAAGGCCTCACTGAGACCAATGACTGGTGTTGAAACCATGGCCTTAAGCTTATTGTCAAAAAACATGTAGTCATCCCCTTTGATAAAAACTCAGTTCCCACTAATTACCACATTGATGGGAGCCCACTAAACATTGAAGGCATTAGAAGAGATCTGAGTAAGCAGGTTGACAGTAACCTCTCCTTCATTCACCACATTGCCACTGTAGTCAGAAAGTCTTTCTATGTGGCACATCTTTTTGCCAAGGGTTTTCCATCCAGGAAGAAAGAGGTCATCATCTCTCTCTACTCTTCCATTAGACCAATCATTGAGTATAATGCACCATTTGGCATGTACCTCACTAGACACCTGCAACAGCTGGAAAGGCCACCCAAGTACCTCACGAAGAGGATCCTAGGCATTGAACACCTGTCTTACATGGACAGACTCAAAAGACTCCAGGTATTCTCTGTCTTACATCTCCTACTTAGAAGCAATCTTTGCTAGACTTACAAAGCCATGTCTGACCCAGCTCTGTTTGAAATACAACATCTAAAGAAATCCCAATCCTTCCACACCACATGCTCCAGAGACCTCAACCTCATTACCACAATCAACAGAACATGCTGGAGAGACAGGTTCCTCACCCAGAGACTGCTCATGCTCTGGAATAGACTTCCCATACATGTCAAACAGAACACCTCACTGTCCCTCTTCAACAGAAATCTTGATAAGTGGAAGGGTAATAGAAAGTTCACCCCGGTGATCATACCAGTGGCTCTACTTGATAGAGGCACTGGGAACTAACATTAGGCAGCATGATGTCAGGGCACTTCCATGGGCTAGGCTTGAAAAGGCTCCAGGGCCATTAACCTAGTACACACCTATGAACCTATAACTCCTAGGGTCAGTTGATGGTCCACTTTGTGTAGAGGGATTACTGTTGCTGTCCTCCATTCCACTGGAACATAGCCAGTTTGCAGGCTGTGGTTAAACAGGGATCCAAGTGGGTCTTCTAGGTCATGTTTTAAGTTATTTAAAAGGTAACCTGGGATGCTGTCCTATCTCATTGATGCCATGTGTTTGGCCTTGGAGAGTAACAACATGACCAGCCCTTCTTGAGATAATAGGCTGAGGAATAGTGTCAGGTATCCTTTGGGGATAACTGGAGGGGATGGGGAGGGGACAAAGTTTGCTCCAAAACTATCAGCTAGAAAGCTGGCTCTTACCTGTAGTTGAGTATAGGTCCTCCCATCCACAACTAGTTCAGTGCATAGTTGGGTATTCCCTTTTAGATTTTGGACATAGTTAGAGAGTGCCTTGTGATTATTCTTTGTTTAGTGAGACTATTTTTGGTTTGTAATTAGCTTTGAAGGACTTGACAAGATCTTCAATTTGTTCATTTAAGTTAGAGAGGGATTTCTTCCTCTGCTGAGCTATTCCCTCTTGTTCTTGGACATTAGTTTCTTTCTGTTGTTGTATAGCCTGTTTATATTAGGGGTATGACAAGGTAGTTTTTTTTTTTTGGCAAGATCTGGTTTTAAACTGGTCAGGTATAGCTGATTCTATGCAACAGCTTAAGTGGTTATATAGGGTATTGGTGTACACCTCTGCATAGGAGTCTGTGTTATCTGCATTTGAAGGGGCTTTGAAACTTCTTATACCATCACTTAATAGGAGGTCATTTGTGAGCTTGATGGAGTTATCTGGTTTTATAATTACATCGAATGAGACTGATTTATGGTCCGTTCTTACCAGGGAGGGCATCACACTGGGGATGCAATGCTCTTCCATGTTAATGAGTACTATGCCCAGGATATTTGAGCCTTTTGTGGGTGTGCTGACTAGTTGTTCTATAGCATTTGCATTGACAAAGTGCAAGAATCTCTGAGCTAGCATATTTGTGATCATGTATGTTTTCCAGGCAATGGCAGGATAATTAAAATTACCCATGAGTAAGATATTGGGCTGTATGGCAAGTGACTCCAGTAAGTCCAGGTATGAAGTATGCTTTTCCTGTTTTGTGGTGGGGGATGTATAGCTAGCTATGATGTGGTAGGGGGCTTTGCATATAGTTAATTGGACATGGAGTAGCTCAAGAGAGTCATAATGTTTGACCAGTCTTGAGTTGTACTTATCCTTAATGAAGATGGATACACCTCCTCCTTTAATTCTTTCATGCTAAGTTTGTAGTCTGAACGTACAGAAGGCATTGTAGCCCTACATGGCCAGGGCACTTTCCGCTCCTTTGAATCATGTCTCAGTGACCAAACAGATGTCAGCATCGCCCAAAGTGAGGAGTGCTTTCAGGGAGTGTAGTTTCTTGTTTAGACTTCTAGCATTAAGCAGCAGTACCTTAAGTTTATCTATAGAGGATTTTGTTGTGTTGAAAGGTTAATTATTTTGACACTGTCTAAAAAAGGCACAAATAGAGGTGGCTAATGCCTTTGCCATTATACAAAAGCCTATAGGAGACAGGTGCAGGCCATCTCTGTCAAAGCAGGATGGCCAGTCAACCATGTCTTCTCAGGCTGACAGATATCGGATCCCCTTGGACTGACACCAGAAGCTAAGTCAATTGTTAAAGTTAATCACTTTTTGTTTGTATTGTGGCATCATCTTTGGAGAAGGCAGAATGCTGCTTAAGGCTAGGCTTATACCTGCCTGTGGCACATAATCTGAGAGCTCAGTCATGTCTCTCTTTATATAGTCCAGTGAGGTATGTCTCAAGTCATTCATCCCCACATGGACTATGATGGAGTTATGCCAGTACTTGTGGCTGAGTGACTGGTAAGATTTGTATCCAGTCTTCAGCACCCCAAATGTATATTTACTGCCAGTATAAATGTTCACTACTTTGCCCTTTGCAATTTCACATGCTTTAGCAAATGCTATCATTTAAGCTACTTGAGCTGAAGGGACCCCTTCAAGTCTTTCTTGTACCATCACAACACTTTCTGTAGATACAGTAATTCCAGCAACCAGACTTCATTTTTCATTTCTGTTACAGGATCCAAACACAAAGGACCCTAGTTCAGCATTTTGAATTGGAGCATCAGTCAGGTCTGTCCTCAGAGGAAGCAAATGGTTCAAACCAATAATACAATCATGTGGTTTTCCTTCCTCTGCAGTTGGAGGCAGAGATGCATGGTTCAAAACTGGGCACCAAACACTAGGCAGGGGTATCCTCTTTCCCCATTTGTTATTTGTGTTAATTTAGAACCACTGGCAAAGAAACTGTGGGACTCGGAAATTCATGAATATAATTGCTATGGTATACAAGAAAAGAAGATATTATTTTGTACCTGATAAATCCAGAAAAGGACATCTCAGTGTAGTGGAACATTCTGAGACAGTTCCAAGTTTTTTTGAGATATAAAATTAATGAAGATAAAACAAAGGCTGTAGTTGTAAACTATGTACCCACACATGAATTGGTTCATCAATACCCATAATTATGGGAACATCATAAAATGAAGTATTTACAAGTATGCTTTACAAATGACACTGTTATGATAGCTAGGGATATGTGAGAAGAGACTAAACAAAAGATAATTCTAAAACAGAGAAACTGAAAGCTCTTGTCTAGGATATGGATGACAAGATACAAGTAATAAAAATGTTTTTAGTGCCTTTAGTTTTATAAACAGGAAGTTGCAGATAGTAATTAATAAAGAGTTAAAGGAATTTATCTGTGAGTGGAAGAGGGCAAGCGTCAAGTGGGTTAAGTTGATCCTTCCAATGGAACAAGGGTATTAAGGATTGCCTACAGTAATTTGAAGGGATATCTTAGCGCTACAAAGTTAAGGCTCTTACACATAACACAAGAAAAGAGCTACCCTTCAAAGTGGAAAGGGATGACGATGAAGTGGGGGGGGGTTCAAAAATTAGGAAAGAGTGGGATTTTGGATGTAGATCCTTAAGGAGAATGACAACAGTCATACAGAATTTTATATTCAAAAGCAGCAGAAAGTATACTAAGAACAAAGCTAACACAGGAATGGAGGAAGGAGATTCTGATGATAGAGATGGCTACCATTAGGGGTACAGAAAACAGTCAAGAGGGAGCTGGAATTTATTAGAGGAAGATGGCAAAGGAACCAAGGTATTGGGAACAAATAATTAGACAAGGAAGGTAATAGAGTGGGAAGATGCCAAGAAAACCTTTGGACTGCATGCTAGAAATTGCCTTCCCCTATCAGGGACTGATATCAGATAATAGGCAAAGAGAAAATGGGAAGGGAATCCTAAGTGAAAGACCTGCATTAGTTGAGCAGTTGAATCTAGAAAAGAAGCTGCTGTTAAAAAAGGGATAATTAGTAGGGTATATAAAATATTGCATGATAACTATGGGAATTAATCAGAGGAGGTCAGAAAAGATGGCAAAGAGAGATTAAACAAGTAGATTACAAATAAACAATGGGAGGGCATATTTTTGGCTCCCAAATATGCAACAAGATCTAGAAAATTTAGGATTTCTGCCTGGAAGTGTTTGCATAGATACTTTTATACTCCAAGCAGACTCCAAAGAATTTTTGCACAGGTAGATGGCAAATGGAGATGTAATGGGAAGAAAGAGTTATCAGGGAGTGGAGCTCCTTCTAATTTTTGAAGTTTCAAAACTTTGAATTTCACATGGTTGAGACAATAAGATTGAAGCTTTGAAACTTTGAACTGTTTAAATGGAGATCACCATACAGCACAGAATGGTAAATTTTCTGTTTTCCTTGCTCTAGTGCAATCTCAGAATTATTATATTAAATTAGAAGGGAGTGTGGGGGGTGAAGGGGGCATGCCCACCCTGCAAAAATGTAAAAAAGATTTTTTTTGTTTTTATTTTTATTATTTATATTTCAAAGTTTCAACACGTCAATCTTATAGTCTTGGCCATACAAAATTCAAAGTTTTGAAACTTCAAAATTTAGGAGTAGACCTCTGGGAGCATATGTTTTTGGAGTGTAATGAGTTGACAGACTTTAAAAAATTAACTAAGAAAAAAATGCAAAATAAAATGATTAAAATACTTTAATAATGCAATGTCAAATAAAACTAATGAAAAACATCTGGCAAAGACTTTCATTCATAACAAACCTCATCAGACCAAGTTGTTTTAATCCATCTGCAGCTTATATCATCTGCCCACAGATCACATGACCATCAAACACTAATGCATTAACCCTTTATTTTTTAAAACTACTTGAAATTTTTCTCTGTCATTAATTCCTGGACTTGCACAAGCATTCATCTTAATCTGCCAGCAGTATTCTCTCCAATCCAACTCTTCTTCAGCATCCCATCATACATTAATATTATATACATTATACATTATACATTCTACATTCTACACTGGAGGTCAAACCCTTGCTGGTTAAATCAGACCATAGACTAATCACTCTGAATAGCCACATTCCGCCCCCACCCCCAATAAAGGAAACCACAGTGAAAAACTTTTCAAAAGCAAAACACGTTACTTAAGACTGAGGTGGAAACGTTCACAGCCCCCATGCTAAAGGACAACACTGTCCAAGCTGCTGAATCCCTTACAAAGGCACTCTATGAGCATCTGCAAGAATGCATGGATCATGCTATCCCAAGCAAAACTTAAGACTCACTCCTCCAAGAAAAGGAAACCAGTCTAGTGGACCCCTGCCATAAACAAGCTATACAATAGAAGGAGGAAGCTAGTGCAGAAAAGAGTAGAATCCCAAGAAGGAAAGACATCCCTGATCAGTATCAGCAAGAAACTATGATCCCTCATAAAATCATCCAAGGCTAGCTTTGAAAGAAAAATTGCCAAGGACCCCAAAGATAACCACAAAGCATTCTTTAGCTATGTCAAGAACCTAAGTGGAAACTCTCAGATCTGCTCTGAGTTAGTGCAGAATGGCACAAAATACACTTAGCTGACTGATATTGCCAACATTCTGGCAGACAGGTTTAGTGAAAACTTCAACCCCCTAAAGGGCCAATAGCCATACCAGAAGAATGTAGTGCCCCAGCAATCACTGACACACAGGTTAAAACAGCCCTATCCAAAGCCAAAAATACAGCTTCAATGGGACCAGATGGTTTCCCAGGCTGTGTCTTACATGAGCTCCAAAATGAACTAACCCCTCACCTAAACACACTGTTCAAACTCAGCCTCTCTACAGACTATGTACCCATAGAGTGGCACACAACAACAGTTATCCCTCTCTAGAAAGGTGGAGCCACAACGGATCCCGGGAACTATCACCCTATAAGCCTGACTAGCCTGGTCTGCAAGGCTATACAGAGCATCATCATGGAATTCATTAACAGAGACATTGGGAACCTTCAAATATTGGACCCTACCCAGTTTGGCTTTGTTAAGGGCAGATCATGCCTCCTAAACCTGGTGGACTCCTTTGAGACAGTTACCAAGGCTTTAGATGTGGGAAAGGAGGTCCACACAGCCTATCTAGACCTCGCAAAGGCTTTCAACACCATTCCCCATTCTGGTATTATAGACAAGCTCACCAGCCTGAACATAAACCCCTATGTCATGAGATGGGTTGCCAATTGGCTCATGGATAGAACCCACATGGTGAGAGTTGTAGGCTCTAGGTCCGACTCTAAACTAGTTACAAGTGGTATCCCCCAGGGCTTAGTCCTGGGACCCCTCCTGTTCGGCATATACTTCTCAGAGGTACAGACAAGCACAGGAGGACTATGGCTGACCACGTTCGCAGACGACTGCAAACTGGGGGCCATAATTGACTCTCCAGCTGATACAGACATCCTCGAGAAGGGTCTCACTGAGACGGATACCTGGTGTCAAAATCATGGCCTCAAGCTAAATGCCAAAAAGTGCATAGTCATCCCCTTTGGAAAAAACAAAGTACATGCAAACTACCACATACGTGGTAGTCCCCTAAATACAGAAAATGTAATAAGGGATCTGGGGACCCAAGTAGATAGTAATCTCTCCTTTGATAATCATATAGCCAAGGTGGTTAGAAAATCCTTCTTTGTGGCCCACCTAATCACAAAAGGGTTCACATCTAAAACAAAAGATGTTATTGTGCCCCTCTACTCATCACTCATAAGACCCATCATAGAGTACAATGCTCCATTTGGGATATACCTTACAAGACACCTGCAACAGCTGGAAAGACCACAGAAGTACCTCACCAAGAGGATTACTGGCCTCAAACATATGCCCTATGCAGCCCGACTGAAGAAACTCCAGCTGTACACGTTTGCATACCAGTTACTCAAAGGTGATCTCTGCCTGACATACAAGGCCATGTCCAATCCAGAATTGATGGGCATGCTCCACCTAAAAAAAAACAAATCCCCAAGAGCCACATGCTCGAGGGATCTAAACCTCACCACAACAATAAATAGGATGTGCTGGAGGGATAGATTTCTGTCACAGAGACTCTCCATGCTTTGGAACAGGATTCCAATCTACATTAGGCAGAGACCCTCACTATAACACTCTTCAAGAGAAACTTTACTAAGCTGGGCATTAATCCCTATGTCACTCAATGGGTTGCCAACTGGCTTTCTGACAGAACCCAAACTGTAAAAGTAGCTGACTCCAAATCCAGTTCCAGACAAGTGACAAGTGGAGTGCCTCAGGGTTCAGTCCTGGGACCGCTCTTATTTGGCATCTACTTCTCTGAAGTACAGGCCAACACTAAGGGACTCTTGGTAACAAAATTTGCAGATGACTACAAACTGGGAGCCGTTACTGAATCCACAAATGATGTCGATACTTTACAATAGGGCCTTACAGAAACAGATGATTGGTGCCAGAGCCATGGGCTCAAGCTCAATGCCAAGAAATGTATAGTTATCCCCTTTGGGAAAAAACTTGTACCCGTGAATTACTACATAGGTGGCAGTACACTAAACACTGAAAGTGTGATAAGAGACTTAGGGACACAGGTGGACAGTGGCCTCACTTTCAATAACCACATCGCCACAACAGTCAGAAAATCCTTCTATGTGGCACACCTCATCACTAAGGGCTTTTCATCCAGAAAAAAGGAGGTCATTGTCCCATTGTACTCATCCCTCATTAGACCCATTATAGAATACAATGCCCCATTTGGTATGTACCTCTCAAGACATCTGCAACAACTGGAAAGGAAGCTGAAATACCTCACTAAAAGAATCACAGGCCTAAAGCAGATGCCCTATGCTGACTGCCTTAAAAAACTCCAGCTATACTCTGTCGCATATCGTCTACTCTGAGGCTATCTCTGCTTAACATACAAGGCCATATCAAACCCAGAGCTGTTGGACATGCTACACTGAAATAAATCTCAATCCCTCAGAGCCACATGCTCCAGGGATCTAAACCTTATCATCACAATAAACAAAACATGCTGGAGGAATAGGTTCCTGACCCAGAGACTCCCCAGACTCTGGAATAGACTGCCCATACATGTCAAGCAGAGCACCTCTTTGGCTGTCTTCAAAAGGAACCTTGATGACTGGATGGGAGAAAGGAAATTCACCCCAAGGATCATGTCAGTCACCCTGCTAGACAGGGATCCAGGGAAGTAAATAGTGTGGGAAGAAATAGCTAGGGAGCTGTTATGGCTAAGCTTGCATAGGCCCTAGGGCCGATAGCCTAGTAACAACTTATAAACCTATGAACTTATGGAAAACAGAAAATTTACCCTGGGGATCACTGCAGTGGCACTGCTGGACAGAGGCACAGGGAACTAATCTAAGGGGGGTGGCAAAAGCCAATGCATTCTGGCTAGGCTTATAGATGCCCTCGGGCAGATAGCCTAGTACTTACCTATGAACCTATGAACCTATACATGATCTATAATTGAAAATTTAAAAACTGCTATCTCCCTTTTGTCTGCATAACAATGACTTATATGCTGTGGTAAAGGATTTTATCAGTTCTTTCTTCTCTATTGCTATTAAGTGTTCATATATCCTAAAATGTAATTCTCTCACCATTCTGCCAATATAAAAAGTGGGGCAGAGCTCACAAAGTGCAATACATACAACTTATTTAGATTTGCAATTGTACATATCATGTAAACTAACTACATAATTTCTAACTGCTACTACCACTTTCTCACCTTCCAAAATATACTTACAATATTTACAGTTATTACACTTCAACATCCTTTTATGTCACATTTTTCTTTAACATGTCTATAAAATATTATTTTAAATTCCTGCCCCTTTTAGAAACAAAAATGGGATCGTCACCTATTAATTTCTACACTTCTTGAAAATTCATCAGGAATTTCCAATTAGTTTTTATTATCCCCCTAATATCTTGTTCATCCACCAAATTTTCAAGCAACAAAGCTAAGGAATAATCCCTATTCACACCTTGCTACTTTGCTTTTTAATAGGGGCAATCCTTCTCATCTCACTTTCTTTCATAACATCTTTCTTGGCATCTTTAATTAAATTAATTGGATACAATCTAAAGCTAAACTTGTCTTTTAGAACCTCACACTCAGCTATAAAATAGCAAGATTCATCCGTTAACCTATTAACTCTATCAAACTGGCCCTTTACTATATTATTCTTGAGGCAGTTTTTATCAGTACTTTTTAATACAAAGGACTATTGCTTCAAACAGATTTCTTAAAAATGTTTGCATTCAACCTGTTGTTCTTCTTGTAAACAGTCAAGTCCAGGAAATTAATGCTCTCTTTACTGACAGTAAAAGTAAATTTCAAGTAATCAGTCACAGTATTCATATATTTCAAAAAAATCTGAAAGTGCATTCTCAGTACCTTTACACACAAAAAAATAAATCATCAATAAAACATATGTCTATAGCCATATTTTAAAAAATACAGACGTATAAATAAATTCTTTATTCCTGCCTGACATATAAGTATTAGCATAGCTGGAAGCCATAGCGGATCCCATCACCACACTGTTACATTGTCTGTAAACCACTCCATCAAATTCAAAGAAATTATATGTAAGAATGATATCTAAAATATCAGTCAACGACCTCACTTTTTCATGAGTAAAGTGCTTTGAATCATGCATATCCCTATTCACCATTTCTAGGCCCTCAACATTAGGAATAAAAGTATATAAATATGCCACATCTGCTGTAACTAACAGCATAGCCTCATATACCATTATTTTTTTAATGAGTCTGCTAAAATCAAAAACATCTTTCACATAAGACTCATTTGTTGACCAATAATTGGAAAAATGTATCCACATAGATGGCCGTGAATTTAGTTTTACTGCCTTGACTGACCACTATAGGCCTAAAACTAAGCTTATCCATATCTTTATCTATTTTCAGAAACCCCAAAAATTTAACTATTTTGACCTTCCAAATTTTAAAATACTGAGCCACAACATTTGTAATCAAACCTTCTAACATCCACTCTTCAATAAGAGCATCTATCATGTTATATGATTTTTTTAACTTCAGTCCAATTCACTATAACATAAAAGTTTTCATCATTTAACATACTACGTAAACTCTCACAGTAAAAATTATAATCCATGACCACCACAGCATTACCTTTACTGGCTTTAATGATATAAATGTTATTATTGTTCAATTTGTAAAATGCATTTCTCTCTGTTATTGTCAAATTATAATACCCATTTTTGTTTTATTACCTAACAGCTCTCTTATTTAATTTTTACACATTACCAAAAAGGCCTTTGTCTACAACCTGCGGTAGTGCAGCAGTAGCATTGTTGCCTCACAGTAAGAGGTTTTCCCATTCGATTCTCGGCTGGAGTATGGGGAGTGCCTTCTGTGTGGAGTCTGCATGTCCTCCCCATGGTTGGATGGGCATTCGAAAGACATGTGTAAATGGGTGTGCCTTTGTTGAAGGTTGGACGTCGAGCTGGCACCTCGACATTCGTGAAAATCTACTGCCAATCATTAGCGGACCGGAGTTCCGCTGTGGCGACCCCTAACCAGGAAAAGCTGAAAGATAAATAACAACAACCGAAAAGCCCTTTGTCTCTGGCCTAAGGGGTGGATTTAACAGACTTGGCTTTCTAAAAACAGAAACATTCTCATTTTTATCATTCCCATAATAAGAACATTTCAAATTTAACTTACAGACATAGTCATTCAAAGAATTTAAAAACAAAGTTAAGTCCACTCTTACTGATGGAACAAAAGTTAGCCCTTTATTCAGCACCATTAAATAGTCCTGAGTTAAAAACATACTAGATAAATTTAGTATTTTTAAACAGTTAGTCACAATACCTTTTATTGATTCAGCACTCCGCATCTCTACTGAAAAGTGCTGTTCACATAATTCCTTTACCAGCAGTGATTTTTCTTGAAATAATTGCTCTTTCTCCAAAACTTTTGATTTCATTCTCTTGATTCCTACACTACCACCTGTGCCCAGGTTCTTTTCACTGTACTTACATCTTGATAAACTCCAACCCTTGAAAACCCTATTTTCCATAACCAATATTTTTCTTTGAAAAATTCAGTTGCCCAAAATTACCTTTAGAGTTGTTCTGTTCTACTCACCTAATTACTGGAGTTACTTTTACACTTCCTGAGCATCATCTGATCCATTGTTCTGCTCTTTCAGTTTCATTTTTATCCATTTTACCATTGCTATCACTATCCACAACATTCTCAGTCACTTGATCATTCTAAGTAGGTAAAACATAATTCTCACCCTCTTCATAGCCTCTTTTATTCCTCTGGAACTTTTTGTGACTCATCTTTATTTGCACATCATTTTCAGCTGAAACCCTTTCAGAAATTCTTTCCATTTTGACCTCAAAATTCTCTAAAGAGGTCAACTCTTTCAGCGCATTATACACTACAACCCCGGAACCATTTAAAGCCTTCAACATCTGTTTATGCTCCTCTAATAGCTGATGAACATAGTGCAATCTGGTGCTCTCATTTAATGCTCTCCACACCTCAAGTAATTTGTCAGAAACTTTGTCTACCACTGGCATACATAGCACCCTTAATCCTCTGGATACCCTTCTCACATCGAGACTAGCTTCAAAAAACATAATGTCCCACTGTAGCTTCTTAATTTTAATCATAACTCTCTAATGCATTAATCTATGCAGTTAAATCCATTCTCACACCTGATTGGCCAATTTCAGGACTCACCTGTCCTCATTGAATGGATTGGTTGGACCCTTTAAAGAACTCTGTAAAAACTCATCTACAGTTCCATAATTACCCAAAGCACTTTTATTCATGCCTATATTAAAATTATTTTTTGGTACAGCTCCTAATGGCAACCCAGAGATGGATTGGGTTCCTTGTAGTGACACTTCTCCTTCTTTAGATTTCACCAAAACGTTTTCTACTAATCTATTGTCATTGTCCAGCAATGAATCTCCAGGGGTATCATGCAACATAAACCCCCTAGGAATGACAATGAAACTGGAACTCTGCTTAGAAGCAGAATCCAAATTCAAAAAACCCATTTTTGTAAACAATACAAAAAAGGCTATAAAACTCAATGGACATTAAAATATAGTAATAAACTCAGAAAAAAATGGTAAAATAAAACATTTAAAAAACTTTAATAATAAAACTTCACATAAAACTAAGAAAAAACAATTGGTAAGATCTTTCATTCATAACAAACTTCATCAGGCTAAGTTGTTTGAATCCATCTACATCTTATATCATCCTCTCACAGATCACATGACCACCAAACACTAATGCATTAACCCTTTATTTTTTAAAATCACTTTAAAATTTTCTTTGTCATTGATTCCTGGACTTGTACAAGCATTCAACTTAATATGCCAACAGTATTCTCTCCAATCCAACTCTTCTTCTGCATCTCATCTTACATTAATATTATATACATGATTTATAATTGAAAATTTAAAAACTACTATCTTTTGTCTACATGACACTGACTTACATGCTTTGCTAAAAGATTTTATCAGTTCTTTCTTCTCTATTGCTCTTAAGTGCTCATATATCCTAAAATATAACTATGTCACCATTCTGCCAATATAAAAAGTGTGGCATAGCTCACACAGTGCAATATATACAACATATTTAGATTTGCAGTTGCACTTATTATGTAAAGTAACTACATAATTTCTAACTGCTGTTACCAGTTTTTCACCTTCCAAAATATACTTAGAATAATTACAATTACTAGACTTAAACATCTCTTTTTTGTCACAATTCTCTTTAACATGCTATAAAAATATTCTTTTAAATTCCTGCCCCTTTTAGAAACAAAAACTGGATAACCACTTATTAATTTCTCCACTTCTTGAAAATTCATCAGGAATTTCCAATTAGTTTGTATTATCCCCCTAATACCTTGTTCATCCACCAAGTTTTCAAGCAAAAAAGCTAAGGAATAATCCCTATTAATACCTCGCTACTTTACTTTTTAATAGGGGTAATCCTTCTCATCTCTCTTTCTTTCATAACATCTTTCATGGCATCTTCAGTTACATTTATGGGATACAATCTAGTGCTAAACGTTTCTTTTAGAGCCTCACACAGCTATAAAATGGCAAGATTCATCAGTTAACCTATTAACTCTATCAAACTGACACTTAACTATATTATTCTCGAAGCAGTTTTTATTAATACTATTATAATGCAAATAAGTATTACTTTGAACAGATTTCTTCTTATTTTTTTTTTACATTCAATCTGTTGGTCTTCTTGTATACAGTCAAGTCCAGGAAATTAATGCTCTCTTTACTGACAGTAAAAGTAAGTTTCAAGTAATTAATCACAGTATTCATATATTTCATAAAATATGAAAGTGCATTCTAAGTACCTTTCCACAAAAAAAATCATCAATAAAACATTTGTTTAAAGCAATATTTGCAAAAAATATGGATTTTTATATACGGTCTTTTTCCCAGTATGACATAAAAATATTAGCATAGCTAGTAGCCATAGTGGATCCCATCACTACACCGTCACTTTGCCTGTAAACCACTAAACCAAGCCATCAAATTCAAAGACATTTTATGTAAAAATCACATCTAAACTATGTCAACAACCTCACTTTTTCATGAGTAAAGTGCTTTGAATCATGTATCTCCCTATTCACCATTTCTAGGTCCTCAACATTAGGAATAACAGTATATAAAGTTGCCACATCTGCTGTAAATAACAGCATAGTCTCATCTACTGTTATTTCTTTAATGAGTCGGATAAAATCAAAAGAATATTTCACATAAGAATAACATTTGTTGACCAATATTTGCAAAAATGTATCTACATAGATGGTCATGGATTCAGTTTTACTACCTTGACTGGCCACTACAGGCCTAAAACTAGGCTTATCCATATATTTATACATTTTTGGAAGCCCAAAAAACTTACCTATGTTTGGCTTCCAAATTCTAAAATAAGCAGCCACATCATTAGTAATCAAACCTTCTATCCTCCACTCTTCTATAAGAGCATCTATCATATTATATGATTTTTTAACTTCATACCAGTTCATTATAACATAATTTTTTTCATAATTTAACATAGTATGTAAACTCTCACTGCAAAAATTATAATCCATGACCACCACAGCATTACCTTTACTAGTTTTAGTGATATAAATGTTATTATTGTTCTTCAATTCATACAATGCATTTCTCTCGTTTATTGTCAAAATATAATACACATGTTTACTTTTATTACTTAACAGTCTCTTATTTCATTTTCACAAATTACAAAAAAGGCCTCTGACTCTGGTCTAAAGGGTGAATTAAACAGACTACATTTTCTAAAAAAAGAAACATTCTCATTTGTATCATTCCAATAAAAATAACATTTCAAATTTAACTTATGGACATTGTCCCTCAATGAATTAATAGTCAAACTTAAGTCCACTCTTGCTGATAGAAAAAAAGTTAGTGTTTTACTCAGCACCATTAAATGGTCCTAAGTTTTAAACATACTGGATAAATCTAGTATCCTGAAACAGTTAAGTCACAATATCTTTTATTGATCCATCACTACTCATTTCTCCTGGAACCCGCTGTTCAAATGATTTCTTTTACAACAGTGATTTTCCTGGAAATAATTGCTGTTTCTCCAAAACCTTTGATTTTGTTCTCTTGATTCCTGCACTAACACCTGTGTACAGATTATTTTCCATGTACCTCCATCTTGATAAGCTTCGACCCTCTGAAACTCTATTTTTCATTACCAATATTTTTGTTTGAAACATTCAGTTGCCCAAAATTACCTTTAGAGTTATTCTGTTGTACTGGCCTTGTCTCCAGAGTTACTTTTACACTCCCTGAGCTTCTTATCATCCTTTTTGTTGATTTTTAGATTTTGTTCTTATTCATTTTATTATTACTATCACTATCCATAACATTCTCAGTCAATGGATCATTCAAAGTAGATAAAACAAAATTCACACCTTCTTCATAGTCTCTTTTATCCCTCTGGAACTTTTTGAACTTCATCTTTATCTGCACAACATTTTCACCTGAAACCTTTTGAGAAATCCTTTCCATTTTGACCTCAAAATTCTCTAAAGAGGTCAACTCTTTCAGCGCATTATATGCTGTAACCACTGAATTATTTAAAACCTTCAACTTCCCTTTATGCGTCACTAATAACAGATGAACATACTGCAACCTGGTGCTCTTGTTTAATTCTTTCCATGCCTCAAGTACCAGAAAGCTTGTCTCCCGCTGGCATAAGTACCACCCTTAATCCTCTGGGTACCTTTTTCGTAGTAAGACTAGCATCAAAAACATAATGTCCTACTGTGGCTTCTTAATTTTAATCATATCTCTCTCTCTAATGCATTCAACTCTACAGTTTAATCCGTTCTCGCTCCTGATTGATCCATTTCAAGGGCTCACCTGTCCTCATTGAACCGATTGGCTGTACCCTTTAAACAGCCCTGTAAAAACTCATCTAGAATTCTGTAATTACAAGATACTTTTATTCACATCTATATTAAAATTCTTTTTCACTACAACTCCTAATGGCAATCCAGATGCTGATATGGCTCCTTGTAGAGACCCTTCTCACACCTTTGATTTTGGCAAAACTTTTTTCTACTAGTCCATTGCTGTATCCAGCAATGAATGTCCAGAGGTTTTGTGAAACATAAACCCCCAGGGAAACTAGAACTAAGCTGGGAAGCAGATCCCAAATTTGAAAAAGCCATTATTTTAAAATGATACAAAAAGGGTTATAAAACTCAGTGGCCATTAAATATAATAATAAACTCAGCAAAAATGGCAAAATTAATTCTTAAAACACTTTAATAATAAAACTTCATATAAAACTAATGAAAAACAACTGGCAAGTATTTTCATTCATAATGAACTTCATCAAAATAAGTTGTCTGAGTCCATCTACAGCTTATATCATCCTCCCACAGATCACATAACCACCAAACACTAATGCATTAACCCTTTTTTTTTTCTAAAAAACATTTTAAAATTTTCCCTGTCATTAATTCTTGTACTAGCACAAGCATTCAACTTAATCTGTCAACAGCATCCTCTTCAATCCAAATCTTCTTCGGCATTCCATCTTCCATTAAAATTATGTACATGAGCTATAATTGCAAATTTAAAATTTGCTATCTCCCTTTTGTTTACATGACACTGACTTACATATTTTGCTAAAGCATTTGTCAGTTCTTTCTTCTCTATTGCTCTTAAGTGTTTGTATATCTTAAAATGCAACTTTCTCACCATTCTGCCAATATAAATAGTGGGGCACAGCTCACACAGTGCAATATATACAACATACTTAGATTTGCAGTTGTATATATTATATAAACTAATTACATAATTTCTAACTGTTATTACCACTTTCTCACCTTCCAAAATATACTTGCAATAATTACAATTATTACACTTAAACATCTCTTTTTTGTCACATTTCTCTTTTAACGTCTATAAAAATATTCTTTTAAATTTCTGCCCCTTTTAGAAACAAAAACTGGATCATCAGCAATTTTCTATTAGTTTTTATTATCCCCGTAATACCTTGCTCATCTACCCCTCCCCCCCAGGATTCAGTACATTCTGTGTCAGAATAACATTATTCTGAAATGGAGAGGACTGGACCTGTGCAAGAACAGCTGTAGCAGTAGCGCGCCTTGCATATTCATGAAGGAGCACTACTGTTATGGCTATTCAGACACTGAGTGCAGGGGGCATGTCTAAGCAATGCATGCACATGTAGCATGCCCCCTGCACGCTGAAAGTGCTGTACAGATTTTTTTTAAAAGTATTTCAGTGTCCGCTAACACTGAAATAAAACAAAATAAGTATTTAAGTGTCTGCAGACACTGGAATAGCTAATTGAGCAAGAAATAATGCATGGGGTGTGTGACAAGTTCTGTCACACACCCCCTGCATTGTAAAAGTGCCATACAGCCATAACCGTCAACTGAACAGTTTACTGCAGAATGCCCAGATGCCTGCCTCACATACTTCTCACCCCCTAGAGGAATAAAGCTATACAAAGCCATAAATAATGGGGGGACAAAGGCACAAAAATAGGGACACCCTTTAAATATTGCACTGACAAACCTGGGAAGCTAATAGAAAAAAAAAAGGATTGCAGTAGCACAGACTTCCTGCAGGGCATGAAGACTGAAACACAAATGTCTGCCATGTGAAAGTGCTGTACAGCCATAACTGTCAACTGTACACATTTCTGCAGAATGCCCAGATGCCTGCCTCACATACATCTCATTCCCCTAAAGCAAAAATGCTGTACAAAGCCATAACTAATAGGGAGACAAAGGCACACAAATAGGGACACATGTCAAATATTGCACTGACAAACTGGAAAGCTGATAGAATAAAAGGTTTGCAGTAGCATGGACTTCCTGCAGGGTATGAAACCTGAAACACAAATGTCTGCCATGTGAAAGTGCTGTACGGCCATAGCCGTCAACTGTACAGGTTTCTGCAGAATGTCCAAATGCCTGCCTTACATACTTCTCAACTCCCCTAGAGCAAGAAAGCTGTACAAAGCCATAAATAATGAGGGGACAAAGACACAAAAATAGGGACACATATTAAATATTGTATTGACAAACCTGAAAAGCTGATAGAATAAAAGGGTTGCATTAGCATGGATGTGCTGAAGGTTATGAAGTCTGAAACCCTAAAGTCTGTCAGTATGTTCTGACTTAAACCTTGAGGGATTTGCCAATGATCTGCTAGAAAACCACAGTCACACTTCCTAAGTTTGTAAGAGCAATAACTAAAATCTGTCCTTTTGTGTCCCTTTACAATTACCCATACTGTGACTGACAAGGAGTACAGATATATGTGAATAAAGTGGTTTATGAATTGTTTTTTTTTCCATTCTAAGGTATGCTTAAGCATAGATGAGCGGGTGTGCACATTATGGCTCTCTGCCCAGCATTGCTTAAACAACCCATAGGAGATAAGTAAAAATATACAGCTGAAATTCTCACACCAATGTAGTATAGTGGTTATTAGAGTCCCGGCTTTGTATGAAGGCATTTATGGTTCAAGTACCAAAACAGCCACTTTATTTTTAAATGGGCAAGCAGTGTTAAAATTACTAATTTAATTTTAAAGTATGTATAATTGATATTTGTCAACCAGTGTAGCGTAGCTGGTCTAAAATGTAAGTGTGAGTGCATATAACATGTGAAATTACCCATGTATGTACAAGTGTCCCTCACAATATAGTCACACCACATGGTAAGGTAATGAAAACACACAGATGGATGTCATGTAAAGTAAATCATATACACGTACTAATATGTCAGTAATGATTAATTAAGTCATTATCCTGATATTTTTCTAAAATAAAAAGTGAGCAATGGTTAGCAGTGCTCAGCTATGCTTTGCTGGTGTAAGCATTGCTTAAATGTGAGTGCTAAGCAGCAATCAGTTCAGCTAAACGGATTGGCACACTAGTAAGCAATGGTCAGCAATTACCCATTTAAGCACTGTTCAACCCAGCTTAGTGGGTTTGTGAGTTGCTAAGCTGTGCTTAGTATTTTCAAAATGGTCCAATGACAGCAAAGGGTGAGAATATGGCTTATTTAAACCGTGCGGGTGGGAATACAGCCATAACCTGTTTAGTTTGATTTCTGCAGGAACATGTCTAGTGTTGGAGAGGGAGTGCACTTTTGGGAGCAGTGGTGGGGCATCCTGGAGTCTAGGGTCATGGCTGGACTCCTCATAGAACACCATGATGACAGACTGCTCCAGGGCCAGTACCAGGGCTCTCAGTACAAAGCGAAGGCCTGGGACAGTTTGGCACATGACCTCACCAGTGCAACTGGAATCCCCCATACTAGTGAGCAGGTATGGCATCATTATGCTGATCTAAAGCATAGGAAGGGGGGAGCTCTTGCCCCAGTGGATCCAAGATGCTCAGGAACAGCATGTTCCAGCAGTTTGTAAGTATATCAGATGTAGCTGTGCCAAATTCTATCTTGAGTATGTGATACACATGTATGCATAATGTTTGTTTCTCACCCCTACAGCTGCAGCAGAGAGGGCTATGAACATCGAGGGCCATGCAGACAGACTGACAAGGATTAATCGACAGGCTGGTGAGTACAGATCTATCTTGCAGTATATAGTGCCATAAAGTAGAAGAAGTGCATTGCTTACTGCCAGTAGGTAGATTGTGTAATGTGTCTAATGAATAAAACACATTTGTCACACTAATACTTATCCACAGGATGTCCATTAATAAAAGTGTTATTTCACTGTAATAAAAGTATACAATAAACTGTTGTGTTTACTCAGGTATGTTATTGTAGAAATAGAATGTGTACAGGTTCTTTACAACAAATATGGCATTGACAGCATGAAATAACTGAGGCTGTTCTAGAAAACAGCTAGTATGCATTACAGTCTTGTGTTAACCTTTGCTTTCCAGATTATATTCATTCAAAGGAGTAATACACAGTACAATAACTATCTGCCATGCATGAATTTCAGGATTACAAGGTCAGACTGACCAACCCAGAGAGTAGTAGTCAGAAATCAGTCAAGCAAGAAATAGGAGTTCCCCATAGCTCAGTGTGATGGAAAATAGCATTGCTGTTTATTTTACCACATGCGGACATGGTTTGAATCCAGGGAGTGGTACTGAGATGTGTGCATATATACACAATCGAAACCCTGAAGATTTTAGAAACAGTCAGAAAGTGTTAACAGATATTTTCCCCACAGGTCTCACAGGTAAAGAAATGTGTGTAGTAGCTGTATGAAGGCTATACTAATAAACCCGAATATGTGTAGGAACAGTCACAAAGTGTTAACAGAGATTTTCTTTACAGCTCTTACAGGTAAAGAAATGTGTATAGTAGCTATATGAAGGGTATGCTAATACACCTGAATAGTTGTAGAAACATTCAGAAAGTGTTAGCAGATATTCTCTCCACAGCTCCTACAGGTAAAGTAATGTATGTAGTAGCTGTATGAAGGGTATACTAATGCACAGTGTATAATTGTTCTAATGTCCAGCCTCATATGCCTGCAAATGACAACAGGATAGGTATATACATCATGCCGTCTCCCTGATACATGTCTCTCAAGTGTCACACTGTAACTGCTAGTGGTCACTGCTGCCAGTCACCTTGGAAACAGATAGCAATCCAGGTGAACTATGCTAGTAGCAGACTCACCAAACATCATTGCAGGGTACACCTTCTTTGTCAAGTATGTAACCATGACATGTGCAAGCCCCCTCCAGTAAAGTAGCCCCATACCATTACAGGTTGGCAGTCTAACATGTATGAATGTGCCACAGAAGCTATGGGCCACAGATAGATGTAAAGTGAGGACAGACCTGTAGATTACTGAGCAGTACTGTTGTAAAAAATAGAAGCTAATACAGTTGTTAATGGACCTTTCATTCTCTCCCCCACCCGTCATCTTGCATCAATTATTATTCATAGACTACAGGTATGCTTTTTCTCAAAACCTATTGTTGGGATTTGTGTTCTGTTATTGTTCATATATTTCATTGGTTGCATATTAACATACTCTGTTCAAATAACACTATTGGTGACCTGATACCATCAGTGTAACTTGCATGCTGTTAAAAATGCTTACTGTTGTTCCATTCATGCATGTATTCTGTTTGTTATGCAACTGTTTCATATCTGTTGGTTTGGGTCAATGAGAACACCCACACATGCTGTTATAACTAATTTTGAAATGTGTTTTTCATGACTAACCAAAATATCTTGAAAAACCACAACTCCACAGCACATTTGGGAAGGCAGATCCCGGCGGATCTGCCTGTACCACCACATCTGGCCATGGCACTGGACCACGGCATATCTAGGACCCAACCCGGAACATCCTCCTCCACTGGTCCTACACCACCATCGGATGGAACTACCTCAGGGGATTGGGCCCGCCCCCCAGGTGCAGGCCCAGAGAGGAGCCCATCACTTGCCGACAGTTCTGGGGTATGGTGTGCAGCATCACCCGCTCAGAGTTGGGTGGGAAGCTGCACCAGTTGGAGGGCCACCTAGAGCATCTCGAGGGGCAGTCTGTCTCTACTGTCCAGCTCCAGCACAGCCACCTTCTGGGCCGTGAAGGTGCAGTGGTGACTGCTCATGAGTTGGGACCTCAGTGTGATTGTATCCATTTGGGGGGTCATGGGTTGCTGATTCCCAACCACACTCCCTGTCCAAGGTGTTTATGCCCCTCATGTGTCATATATCACCCTGTAAGCTGTTTGTGTGTCTTGTCAGTTTGCAAATGCTACCTATCTTACCCAACATACCTGCCCAAATATACCTACAGCCATTTCACAACATCCCACTCTTAGCTTAAAAAGGGCTTCTGTCCTGCAAAAAAAATCATTGTCCCATACAGAGCTCTATATTTTGTACCCATGTACAGTGAAGTTAATCCATGTACCCACAAATTATCCTACAAATGTCTGTCACCAACACCTCTCCATGTGGGGTGTGAGGCTGTAAATTCCAAATTCTACATATTATTCAAAGCTGTTGCTGAAGAAGAAATGTAGAGCTATGGTCCTTTCCTACATCTGTCCTGCACATCCCTAGCTTGTTTTCCTAATGTTTTACTGCCTGCTTGCCCCCATTTCACCACTTTTCTATAACCCCTTTTTCTTTTCTTTAATTACAATTAGCGTGGATGTAAGTGGGAGTAAGCGGTGCTAAGTGAAGCTAAGAGGGCTTAACCATTACATAGCATCACTTAGCTCTGTACAAAACCACGCAAACCTGCTTACAACTGCTTAAAACTGCCTTTCTGCATCAGCCCTTGTTCTGCCCAGCAACAAAACAACTAGACCTACCAAGTCTCAAACCCTGCATGTTGTGCACTACAATCATAAAAATGTACCACTACACCACCTGATCTGTGAGAATCTACAATGCTTTTACAAACATATCATGCAATCTGGTTATTTAACATTAATGAAGAAAGCCATCACTTCCAAGTCTTGAACCCAGGACCCTGCGCACTACAATCATCACAATGTACCCTTACACCAGCTGAGCTGTAGGACTTGGCAGTGTTTTTACAAATGTATCATGCACTACAGTCATGTAACATAAGGGAAAATATATATCTGTAGTATTCTTTTATATATATATATATATATATATATATATATATATATATATATATATATATATATATATATATATATATATATATATATATATATATATATATATATATATAAAACCAAACTCTTACTGCAAGACATTTGCAAAAAGCCTGACAAAATGGGGGAATAAAGGGTGAACAATAGCGACAACTTTGAAATATGGCTGTTATAAGCGTAGAAGTCTGCTAGAGTGCCATGGTTTTGTTTAACATATAATTCCTGATAGATTTCAGGTCTGAAACACAAATGAATGTTATTACGTACTGATGTCAATGCTCACATCATCCCAGTGAATTGTCAGAAACCAACAACTGTTCTTGGTAACACTCCAAACATATGTGCCATGCCTCTGGACAGTGTCTAGACATCTGGATAGTGAAGACGTATGACTGCAGTCATGTAACAAAAGAGAAAAAACATTGAGAGCTGCCAACCATTTCACCCAGCAACTTCTGAACAGTAAGAGCAACACGGCATTACCCCAAATCAGCTCTGGGGAATCACCCATGTATTTCCAAGTATATCATGCACTACAGGGATGGAACCATAGGGAAACGCAGGTATTGGTGTGAAGATGTCCACCTACAACCTATTGCACTACTGTCAAAGCAACATACCAGTACCCCAAATGAACTGTAGAGTACAATGACTGTTTGAACAAACATATCCTGATTGCCAGTCACACACTACACCAACATATACTGGCCCAACTCACAGTCTACTGTGAATCCTGAGGTGTTACAGGACATTTCCCAGTATGTCTCTACAAACATATACACCTGATAGGTCACCAACAACAGTAGCAGCATGCACAATCAGATAGAAAAGGATCAATGACACTGACATCTGCTACCTTCCCTACTCAGCCCAACAAACATTTACACACAACACTGCTATGCAGTCTTGGCAGTCTGTTAACAATGACCACACATACACAATTGTCAATTGTACAGATTTCCAAAGGATGTCCAGGGTGTGGGACCATATTTATGGCCACTGCTGCATACCACTTCCAGGAGTCTGCTAAGTCCCTGGGATGATACCAGGTGTGCAGTCACTAAATAATGATATACCATACCTCTGAACCTCTTACTTCTAGACATCTGTACTAAGCATGACATACTTGGGGGACAGGGGGGTGGACAGAGGGACATATCTCACATAATGGTGTTACAAACTGAAACAGTTGCTGGTGTTACAGGGTTTGTTGTAACATAACATCCCTGAAGCATAACATTTACTGACTACAATCCTCACATCATCCCATTGATTTCACAAAAACATTGTCTGAGGAAAATATCACACATAACAGGCAAACCTCTGGGCAGTCTGTGGACATCTGGACAGTTGAGAGGTAAGTCAGAGACATATCTCTGTCAGACAGCAAGTCACACAGAAAATGTATGTCCACACAAACGTGGTTAATCTAGCAACCTTCGATGTGTAAAACACCCATACATACTTACAATCTGTACTCATGTCTGGAGCTTTATCTCCCATGTTGTTGGGCTGTCTCCACATGTCTTGTCCTGACAGGTATTTCCACCTACTGTCTGTGAAGCTGTAGCCCCCACACCTCCATAATGTCCTCCACACAGGCAAGGAAAAGGGGCAAGGCCCACATGAAGGACTTAATTATAGCACTGTGTTACTATGGCATTGGCTAATGGAAAGACAACACAGCCACACTGGATTCAAGTAGCAAGTGGGAGACACCAATTGGTGCACATGCCATCACCTGCTCATGCGCATTAACTACAAAAGGAAAGCTTCTGCCTATGCAACACAGGTCTAACCCATCTACACAAAGACAGACTGTAACTACCCAAACCTAACCATTTTCAGTACTTTAAGGAAATGTTTCAGCACTATAACAGGTATGTCAAATACTTAAGCTTGTAATGGAATGCAGAAGGGGGATGCAATAATGTCAAAGAGGACATTAAACACTAGGTAGCGACAAGAACTGTTGGACTCACATGCTGCTGTCTGACACCTATGGTCATTCCTTCTTACCCTGTCTGCATTGACATGGATCACATCTCTGACCCCAGAGTCACCCCAGCAAAGGTCAGCTCATGTATGACAACTACTGGAGTGTCTGTTGTCCAATACTGAGTGTGACACTGCTAGGCCAGCTACCTGGGATGTTGTAAATACTCATATGTCACCTGTGAATGCTACTATGATACATATGCTTGTCTTACAACTGTAACAGACTTATATAGGGTATGTGCATAGTACACAACAGGTGTAGAAGTGTGTGTTGAACCATGTGTGATATACTGAGCCCTGTCTGACAACTGTCCAGGGTTTTGCAGACTGACCACATGTCTGCATCATGTTTCTAGACAATGCCTCATACAGTTATGTATTGTCTGGCACATTACTGGCAACCCATTAAAGACTGATGTCATAACATAATAGCATACATTTGATTGTCAGATGTCATATAGACCCATGAATGTGACAGCATTTTGCTGGCAACTGAGTGTGCTTCAGCTAGATTCATAAAGTGACACTATTTCCCAGCCTTTGCCCACCAGTGATATGTGCCTTGCAACACAGTAAAATCCTATAAGCTCTAAGTGTACCAGCTGGACAGGGGAAACATGTGCTGGCTTGGAAGGGATATGGGTGAATGTCTAGGCCAGGCTTATGAGGGCATCAGGGCCAATAGCCTGGTATCATCTTTTAAGGCTGTGCACCTAGTACTTTACATGTTTCCTGTATGTATTGCAGACTGTCCTGCCATGCTGTCTGGAATGAATCCCTGTGAGTCTGAACTGTGTAGGTACTGCAGTGATGATGTATAGTCTTGTCCCTTCATTGGTTATCATCACATATCATTACACCTTGTCATTGTGTGTGGACTATATAGCAGTAAGTCAGCTATTACAGTAAGTGTATATGCACCTCATAACACTGTAATGCACACTCAATTGCTTGGTCTTGGCCACAAATACCAGTCTGCTACTAGGCCCATCACACAGTAGGTTTTGTCACCCTTTGTTGTGGGTCTTACAGTAGCAATGAAAGAGATGGATTGTGGCAGGCAGAACTAGCGTACAGAATGTCCTGAGGGCCCATAGGTGTCACAGCTGTGCCAGATTGTACCAGGAGTGTGTGTGTGCGTGTGTGTGTGTGTGTGTGTGTGTGTGTGTGTGTGTGTGTGTGTGTGTGTGTGTGTGTGTGTGTGTGTGTGTGTGTATGTATATCAGCAAGCATAATGTTGCAGGGTATTAATTCACATATGTTGTCTTCCCTTCACAGCTGAACACAGTGATTGGTGTCCCTCCCCCTCACAAACTGATAGTGTCTTAGCAGACTCTCATGATGATGGTGGTCATAGAGAGGCACAAGTGGGGTTGTTGGTGCTGAATCTGTGCCATTGGTTGGTAACCCGCATTCAACCACCATGCCTCCACACAGTCAGTATGCCCACACATACCCAGTCCCCAGCAGCCACGGATGATGGACAGGTTAAGGGTGGTGGCATGGAACATGCTAGTGTGTTGAGTATGGCAATTGTTAGTGTAGACACCAGCCATAAGCAGGGAGCAGGGAAGGTCACACACAGGCAGATGCACAGGGTTGTTTGACAGAGAACTGCTGCCCATCAAGCCCCTGTTGCAAGTGCCACAGAGAGCAGGTGTCACCAGATGCATGTTACAGTCCATCATGAAGGCACATGTGCATACTGACTGCAACACGGGGCAGATGCTTAGGGTCATGAATGCAGTGCTCCCTGCCATGTGGGATGACCTCCATGGCATTTGTGATGCCATATGTCATCTTTCTGATGTCGTGGCTAGACAGTGGGGTGAGACATTGTCATTGCTAGACCATGCAATGTCTGTGCTTGAGCATGTGATGGGCGTAGGGCATCGGCCAGGTGGATTTAGGTCACCCACATGATCAGCTGTGAGCCCACGTGGCCCTGCACATTCACAGTCCCATAGTGGCAGTGCCAACAGCACTACCAAAAGGAGGGTATTGTCCACACAACACAGGAGCAGGCCACAGGCATGTTGTCCTGGCCAGTCCCATCAGGGATGTGGATCCAGCAGATAGCACTCACCATCAGGAAGTAGTACTGCATCTGTCCTTGGGCCTGCCAGTGCCAGTGATACTCCTGGCAGAACCAATTGCCATGTCTCTGCCAGGAGATTGTGAACCATACATCCTGCCATGTAGAGTCAATGGCTGTCCAACATAGCACTGTGTTGGGCATCCACATCACTTGATGGTGTGAAGACAAACACTCACGTATCCCTATCACAGGCCAGTCACCACCAAACATACAGCTCCTCTGCACGGCCTAGTTGAACATCACCCCTCCAGACACACACACACACACACACACACACACACACACACACACACACACACACACACACACACACACACCTGATGTCAGCCATATGGCCCAGCGTAGGCCTCCGGCAATCCAACACCACACCCTGTGCATGTGATGATACTTGTGCCACAAACCTGTTATCCATACCATGGATGGGATGCATGGACATGCTCATATGGGTCTGATGCACAGGGTGATTATAGTACAGTGTAGCAATGTCATGCTGTGTAAGGTGCTGTTACTGGCAATAGTTATGGGTACACATCGAGGTGTATGTACATTGTTAGCCATGATGCACTATTCCTGTTAGTACTGCTGACTGACTGTAGTGTCATGTACTGTAGTCTGGTAGTTTTCCAGGTGTCTGTGTGTCTGCAGGCTGTGGGCCTGTTCACAGTAGCAATGATGAGTAAAGCAGGGTGGAAACACAGTGACCTTGTCATAGCCAAGGTACAGCTGTATATGTACACGTTTACCAGGTGGGTTTACATGCAACAGTGTGTGAGGGGAAATTGTGGCAGACAGTGTGACCTTGCATACATGCCCTTGACACAGCCAGCTAGCCTTCATACATGCCACCTGGCTGTTTTGTAAGGCTGCAGTCTCACACATTTTGAGAGGGTTACTTGAGTACTGGCACTAGGTCCCTCATAAGCTTAGCCATTACTTTAACTGCAACAGATTCAGCTATCAGCACCTTTTGCCCCTGCCATTTCTGTCACATCCACTCAACCATCATGCAGTTGATGAGGGTATGCCTGGAACTGTGTATGACAAGTTTGGGTTACGTATTTCTGACACAGGTCAGCCTGTGTTAGTCTAACCTGACAATCACCAGCATGTGTGTCTACTATCCATATGCATGTCTGGCGTCTTGTGCTGGTAGTGGACACATAGTCATTGTCCTGTACATGGGGCAGCTGATGAAGGGATGAGGACAGCCTCTACCTGCATAGTCTTACAAATTATAGTGCTAGGTACATAACACAGAGAGCACAGCAGTACTGTAGTGTGGCAGTGTCTGCCACTGCTATTGAAGTGGGTGACAATTGCAGGGGCTGTCAGGATTGCCAGTGGTGGTTTCAGAGGTCTTTAACATGTTAGAATCATCTGACACACACACGCACACACACCGCCACATAGGAACATGCACTAAGACACACATGCACATGGAGGTGACACATATCAGAGTGGATGACCTACCCATGTATTAACCAATACACAATACACAGTGGTATGACCATTGCACCATGATGGCTTAGTGTTAGAAATTGTGTAACTGTGCTAGTACCATGGATGACATCTGTATAGGCTGACAGTAGGTTGGCAACGGGGGAGTTCACAGAGTGGAAGAGGCACACAAAATGGTATAGCCACTCACAAAGACATCAACTTCATTGCCACAATCAACAGAACATGTTGGAGGGATAGGTTCATAACCCAGAGACTGCCCATGCTATGGAACAGACTTCCCATACATATCAAACAGAGCACCTCACTGGCCCTCTTCAAGAGAAATCTTGATGAGTGGATTCGAAATAAAAAAGTCACCCTGGGGATCACTCCAGTGGCTCAACTCAACAGAGGCACTGGGAACTAAGGTCAGGTGGCACAATGCCAGGGTAATCCTATGGGCTAGGCTTGTAAAGGCTCTAAGGCCATTAGACTAGTACACATCTATGAACCTATAAACACACACTGAAGACAGTCACAGGGGCTGTTCATACAGAAACACATACACAGTTGCCAATAGACATATTAGTAACCCTAAGTATCCACTTGTATGTACTATACTGCTGCATACACATGACATGCTCCGCATAGATTATACGCCTGGGACATAACACACAACCTCTTACAACAGGTAGTCTTGGGAATGCCTTCACGGATGGTGGGATAACCCACCAGACATGGCAATTGGTCTCGTCTACTGCTCCTACAAACCTGCGCAAGTGATAGAGTGACAGACTTTGTATCAGCATGATGCATCAGTCAGGTATGATGTCAGTATGGTAACTGTGACATATAGATTCATAGGTTCATAGGTAGGTACTAGGCTATCAGCTCAGGGGCCTATGCAAGCCTAGCCAATAAGGTTCCCTGGCTTTTGGCACCCAAGAAGGTTATTTTCTTCTGCCCCTGTTGAACAAAGCCACAGAATTTATCCTTGGGGTGAATTTCCTATTTTCCATCCACTCATCAAGATTTCTCTTGAAGAGTGCTAATGAGGAACTCTGCTTGACATAAATAGCTTGTTCCAGAGTACGGGAAGTCTCTGGGACAGGAATCTATCTCTCCAGCATGTTCTGTTTATTGTGGTAACAAGGTTTAGCTCCCTGGAGCATGTAGCTCAAGGGGATTGGGATTTCTTCAGGTGTAGCATGTCCAACAGCTCTGGGTTTGACATAGCTTTATATGTTAGGCAGAGATCACCTCAGAGTAGGGGATATGCTACTGAGTAAAGCTCGAGTTTTTTGGACAGTCAGCGTAGGGCATCTGTTTAACTCTCACAATCCTCTTTGTGAGGTATTTTTGTGGCCTTTCCAGCTGTTGCAGATGTCTTGTGAGGTACACTCCAAAAGGGTCATTGTACTCAATAATGGGTCTAATGAGAGCTGAGTAGAGGGGAACAATGACCTCTTTTTTCCTGAATGAGAACCCTTTCATGATGAGGTGTGCCACATAGAAGGATTTCCTGACTACTGTGGCGATGTTATTATCAAAGGAGAGAATACTGTCCACCTGAGTCCCAACATCTCTTATTACACCTTCAGCGTTAAGTGGACTATCACCTATGGGGTAGTTCATGGGGACTGAGTTTTTACCAAAGGGGATGACAATGCACTTTTTGGCATTGAGTTTGAGGCCATGGTTCTGACACCAGGCATCAGTCTCAGTGAGGCCCTTCTGTAGGATGTCCACGACATTTGGGGACTCGACTATGGCACCTAATTTGCAGCCATCTGCGAACTTCATCAGCCAGATGCCCTCTGTGTTAGCCCATACTTCCAAGAAGTAGATACCAAACAGGAGAGGACCCAAGACTAAGCCCTGTGGTACTCCACTTGTCACAGGTTTGAAGTCAGATTTGGAATCTGCAACTTTTAAAGTGTGGGGTCTGTCAGTGAGCCAGTTGGCAACCCATCTTGTGACATATGGATTTATATCCAGTTTAGTGATTGGGGGATGGTGTCAAAAGCTTTGGCGAGGCTGAAATAGGCTGTGTAAACTGCCTTACCCTCATTTATGGCTTTGGTGACTGTTTTGAAGAAGTCAATCAGATTCAGAAGGTATGCTCTACCCTTCACAAATCCGAACTGGGTTGGGTCCAGAGTTTGGAGGTTACCATTGTCTTTGTTTATGAGTTCCATGATGATATGTTCCATGGCCTTGCAGACCAGGCTCATCAAGCTAATAGGGCGATAGTTCTCTGGGTCCATGGTGGCTTCCCCTTTGTAGAATGGTATAACTGTTGCTGTGCGTCAGTCAGTGGGTACAAAGCCTGATGTGAGGCTGTGATTGAACATGGTGCTTAGGTGCGGGGCCAGTTCGTTCTGAAGTTTGTATAGAATTCAGCCTGGGATGTTGTCCGGTCTCATGGATGCTGTGTTCTTGGCTTTGGAGAGCACAGTTATTACCTTATTAGTTGTGATTGCAGGAGCCCTGCATTCTTCTGGTATGGATATTGGCCCTTTAGGGGGTGAGGGGGGTAAAGCTGGCACTGAACCTATCAGCCAGGATGTTGGCAATATCAGTTGATTCCATAATTTTCGAGCCATTGTGCTGTAACTCAGAGCAGATCTGGGTGCTGCCTCTGAGATTCTTGACATTGCTATAGAATGCGTTGTGGATGCCCTTAGAGTCAGTGGCAATCTTGTTTTTATAGCTGGCTTTGGAGGATTGTATGAGGGATGTCAACTTCTTACTGAGGCTGACTAGGGAGCTCCTCCACTCGTGGGATTTTACTCTCTTTTGCAACAGTTTCTTCCTTCTGTTGTAGAGTTTGTTTATAACAGGGGACCACCAGATTGGCTTCCTTTTTTTGGAGGATAGCATCTTAGTTCTGCTAGGGATAGCACAATACATGAACTCGTGTAAGTTCATATAGAGTGCATTTGTATAAGATTCGGCAGTTGTAACTTTATTGTCCATCTGCATGGATGTTGTGACATTTGCCACTTCTGTCTTAAGAAGCATGAAGATGGCTTTGGAAACATTTTTTACAGTGGTTTCCTTAATGAGGGGTGGGGGCAGGATGTGGATATCTATGGTGATTAGCTTAGGGTCGGATCTGACCAGTGAGGAGTTGACTTCAGTTGTGGAAAGCCGGTCACTCATGTTGGTAATGACTAGGTCTAGGATATTATTGCCCCTGGTGGGGGTGTGGATAAGTTGATCCAGGGCATTAGAGTTTATGAATTCTAGAAAGCGTTGAGTGAAGGAGTTGGTACATGAGTAGTTTTCCCAGTTAATGGTGGGGTAGTTGAAATCACCCATTATTAGGGTGTGTGGTTAAACCCTAATATTTTCCAGTATATCAAGAAAAGGGGAGTGGGATTCCTGGGGCATGGTGGGGGATCTGTAGCAAGCTACAATATGGATTGCAGTTTTGCTGAGACTTAGTTGTACTTTGATACTTTTGGATGCATTATGTTGGGCAACTAACCTGGAGGTGTGGATACCCTTAATAAATATGGACACACAATCGCCCGTGGTTTTCTGTTCCTGGTTAGATGGCTGAAAGGTATGGTATGAGTTATATCCTGGTATATTTGGCAATGATATCACAGGTATGCTCATTGTCAGGGGACCACATATAGGTTTCAAACATGTGGATATCCCATGCGCATCTTTACAGATGACTGGTATAGTGTTACATGGTGTATGTGAGGCAGATGCCATTAACAGGGCCTTTAAAGTAATGTAATGGGTGGGGGGCAACAACCCTTAAAATGGTATAACCTACACACACAACAGCCACAGTGGATATGCTTCACACACACTGCTATAATTGTCAGTATTATGTTTAGACTCCCTACATATCTGAGTATTTCAGCTATAGTATTACGCAGTTATTGCACATGCCACAGAACTCAGAGGGCTGACAAGTGTATACAGGTACATCTAAGGTGAATGACATCAGCAGGCCTTGTAAAGTAGGGTAATGGGATGTGTACTGGGTGGTACATGCCTCAAAATGGTATAACCCATACCCCCAGAGGATATGATTCTCACCCAAACATGTACAAACAGGGATGATGTGATTCTCACACACATGCACACAGTATCAGAGTTGCCATTATTGGGTTTAGAACCCCTACCTATCTAGTTATGTGTACTACAGTTTTACGCAGTTATCCCACATGCCATGGAGCTTATAGGATTTGCTGTGTCGCAAGGTATGTCTAAGGTGATTACATCAAGAACCCTTGTAAAGTATGGCAATGGGAAATGTACTGGGTGGGAAGGGCATCAAAATACATTACTCTACAAACATACACACTTGCAAACACCTTCACACACACACACACACACACACACACACACACACACACACACACACACACACACACACACACACACACACACACATTTGGCACAACTGAGTGTAGAACTCCTGCCTATTTAGTTATCTGTACCATACTGTTATTTAGTTATTACACACACCAGGAAGCTTATAGGGCTGAGTACTGTCCAAAGGTACATATAAGGGCAATGACATCAGCAGGATGACTAAAGTAGGGAACTGGGAAGTGTTGTGGGTGGGAGAGCCATCAAAATACTTCAGCCTACAAACATACATACTTACAAACTCCTGTACACACACACATTTCTCAGACCTAAGAAAGGAACCCCTGCCTATTTAATTATTTGTACTATAATGTTACACAGTTATCACACACGCTACAGAGCTTACAGGGCTGACAAGTGCCCAAAGATGCTTCTAAAGTGAATGACATTGGCAGGACTACTAAAGTAGGGCACTGGGAAGTGGTGTGGGTGGGAAAGTTCTCAAAATACTTCAGCCTACAAACATACTCACACTTACACACACACACACACACACACACACACACACACACACACACACACACACACACACACACACTTGCCAGAACTGGAAATAGAACCCCTGCAAATCTACTTATTTGCACTGTACTGTTACATAGTTATTGCACACATCACAGAGCTTATAGGGCTTGCACTGTGCAAAGGTACTTCTAAGGGGAATGACATCAGCAGGACTGCTAAAGTGGAGCACTGGGAAGTGTACTGTATGGAAATGGCCTAAAACAGTTTCACCTACAAACACACTCACACACAGACATACATTTGCCAGGACTGAGATTATAACCCCTACCTATCTAGTTACATGTACTATAGTATTAAGCAGTTATCGCATGTGCTACAGAGCTTACAAGGCTGACGAGTGCCCAAAGGTGCTTCTAAGGTGAATGACATCAGCAGGACTGCTAAAGTTGGGCACTGGGAAGTGTACTGTGTGGGAATGGCTTAAAACTGCTTTATATACAAACAAACACAGACTTACATTTGCTCGGACTGAGATTAGAACCCCTACCTATCTAGTTATTTGTACTATAGTGTTACACAGTTATCTTACATGCTACAGAGCTTATAGGTTTGATAGGTTTACAATGGTACTTTTATGGTGAATGACAGTAGCAGATCTTGTGCAGTAGGGCGATAGTAAGTATACTGAGTGGGAACAGCCTCTTATTACTTAGACCTACAGACACACTCACACACACACACACACACACACACACACACACACACACACACACACACACACACACACACACACACACACACATATGAGGACACGCACACACACAGGCAGGTGATGTGATGTTACAATCCCCACCTCAGTACTATTACGCAATGGAGCTTGCATTCATGCAGGCACATGTGACTGGTTACAACTGGTATGCCACTGTCAGCAGCAGAACATAACTTTATGCCATTCAGGGTATCTGTGTGTGTGACTCACTCTGTGTGTGCCCCCTGTGTGTCTCTCACTATCACTGTCTGTTTCTCTCTTCCCCACATCTATGTGTGTATGCTTGACATATTGTTATCTGTTGCCCATATATATGTCTGTGTATCACACACAACCGATGCAGATATATCATATATGGGCAACCTACCACTAGCTGAGGGTAATCCTGTCTGATGGGTGTGTGTAGGGTCAGTTAAGGTGTACATAGCTGTCTGTATGCAAAATCATATATACACAATACAGTTGTATAGTCCATTGTGGGTTCCAACATGGCCTGTGATTCTGTAAGTATAGGAGCATGCCCAGTGTGACCTTCTATAGTGAGAGTGGGACTCCATTCCAGAGATAGGTGTACTCCAGAGTCTTGGGTTTTGTGTGCTACAGCCATAACTTTCAAAAGTAAACAGGACTTTCCTAGGGTTACTGGATTTGTTTTAGCAGACATTTTCAGACATATCTGATGTCTGACACTGCAGTGTATTGAGTCATTACCTAGTGATAGACATTCTCAGATCATCACAGTGCTTTACCAGAGGAATACAAGATGTATGATGCACAGACCAATATTATGAGCCTGTCTATAGACATTCTTGCCCAAAAAGGCCAATTGAGAGGTGTGGCTACAGCCGGTTGACTGATGAATCTGTGTAAACAGTCCAGCAACTTGGTGATATACTGGCTGGAGATCTCCTGTTTGTGTGATATTCTTCTTAGCTGAAAAGTCATATCCTGGTGTGGCCATACCTCTGAAATGTACATTTTGTGGCAGATTGTCCAGGTGTAGCTGACATGCAGATTAGTTGGCACTGCAGTTCCTGGAACTTGGCCCTGTCAACCTCAGTACTGTACTTAGGCCACTATGACACAACAGCCGGAAGTAAGTACTGGCCACATCCTGACAGTATTAACCACACATATACATAGCCCATCGACCCCTACATATTGTGGACATGCAACAAGTTATCATGTAGATTGGGACAGGCCTGGCAATCTGTGCTCTGCTGCTATTTCCCTGTAAACATACATGCTACTGCAGTTCTATGGGAATATGTGTGCATGGGGAGGCACACCTGTCAACTGTACACATTTGCATAAACTGTGCTGATATTTGGATTACATTTTGGTTCCATTTAGCATAGTATTGTGCCCTGTCTTGGAGACTAGTAGCATATCACTAAGGACCAACCACAGGTCAGATTGTAATGGCATATTTTGAGTTTCATACGTCTTACCTTTCAGAGCCTTACTGCAACTGCAACACCTGCTGTACTATCACTGTGTGAAGTCTGTAAGGGGAATTTCATCATTGTTGGCATTTATGGGCCTTTGTCAGACATTTCATAATGGCTTTCAACAGCTGGCTTGCTGGGTGAGGCTGAGGGGTGAGTATGTGACTCCCACACTAACAGCCATGCTTTGACCTATGACCCCCAGTTAGCTGGCCCCCACATATACTGCAGTGGGATTTGTCACCTTGAGTACTACTCCATAGTGTGGGGAGGCCAGTATTGGGCAACCATTTCCTGATGTCCCACCTAGCTGTCAGTTGTCTACTGCTAACCCAGTAGGCCACCCCATTCCCTTGCATGCATGCAGTGATACCATAGCTATGCTACCAGAACATATAATCCATTCATTTATTGTTAAGAAGACTGACTTATCTTGTGCCTGCGGCAGTTGTGAGGATGGTGCTTGAAGGCTGCCTATGTTGGATGCACGCAGTACACTGCCTATACATGGTAAGTTGCAAGTAGTGTGATGTGTGTGTCATCCATTTTACTGTGTGTGCGAGTCGGTGAGAGTTGTCAGTCCCTGAGTCCCTACAGTGTCAGTGTGTGTGTTATGCATTGCCTCTTTGCCAAGGCCAGGGCTTACTGGTCACACCACCGTCTGCCTACAGGGGCTGGCTCAGGGGGTTCCTCCTCTAAGTCCCTCTGTGCCTGTGGGGACATTGGCAATGAGGGGTGCTGTGTGGCCCTTCACTGTGCTGTTCCTGCTGCAGCTGTTTCCACAGGATCATATTGTGTAGCATGGCACATACTATGAACATGTATGCACATGTGCCTGGAAAGTACTGCAAGGCTCCACCAGATATGTCAAGGCAGTGGAACCATGACTTGAGCATACCAATCACACACGTTATAATGATCTTGTTTTGTGCATGTGCCTCATTATGGTGTTCTTGATTGGGTGTGTGTGCATTTCTGATGGGTGTCATCATCCATGGCTCCAGTGCATAGCCAGCATCCCCCACCAGATAGCCATACAGGATGTCTCCACTGGCAAATGCCTGGTACAGCTGTGGTGATAGCTTCCAGGTCTGCCAGCCCACACATTCATGATAATGCCCTGGGCATTGCACATGAACTGGTAGTTGATGGAGGGGAAGCCCTTGTGGTTTACATAGACCCTACCCTGTTCAACAGGTGGTGCTTTGATGTGGATGTGCATGCAGTCTATTGCACTCAGTGCCTCCTAGTAGTCTGCTACATGGTGGAAGAGACACATATTGCTAGTGCTCTCCTCATGGGTGTTGGGGAAGTAAATGTACTCACCAGCTTGTGGTAGCATGGCATCCAGGATTGGAGGAGTACCCTGGATGCAGATGCCTGTGAGATCCCCATCATGTCCCCAGTAGGTCTTTGGAAAGTACCTGTAGCTGGTATTCTTAAGGCTCCACATACCTTGGTATCCACTGGAATGGGTTCCCCTCTGTTGGCTCTGGGTCTGAGTTGAGGCCAGCACAGCTCGATGATTTGCTGAAGTATGTCTCTGTCCATCCTGTATCACTCTACTATCTCCAGATTATGTAGCCCCTGGTAGGTTACCCTGGGTCTGAACACTCTTCTCTTCCTCCTCAGTCTGGGGCATTTGTCAGAATTATCATCCATACTGCCTTCAGTCTCTAGCACATACTGATACATCAAAGCAATGGCATCCCCTAACATTTTTTCGTTAAGATTCCCCCACATGTGTATGCCAGTGGTGCATTGTTTGTGGGAAAAAAACAGACTGAAAGGTGTTTGCACAGTTTATACTGTTGTGCTGCAGGTGCTGCCTGTATGATTGGCTGGCTATAATACATTTCACCTGTTTGCTATTTTATTTGTACTTGATTGCTTTTATTCTGCTATTTCCCCCTTTTTTTCTCTTCCCATTTCTACCCCTTTTAATCCCTGAGGTGCACCGCACAAACCTGCTGCCCAAATCTAAACAGTCCTGCTATTTCCATCTTTTTTTGTTTGTTTTAGACCCGGTGCACACTGTGCAAACCCATTTAGCTACTGTAAACACTTTGCAGTAGAAATGGCCCTCCTCTAAACACAAACACACTTCATTTCATGGAATAAGTCAATACAGCACCGACACACCCCCTTTCTTAGCTGTGCTAAGCTAAGGTCAACTTAGAGCCGTGGAGCTCCAATGAGTTTACACCAAGTATGACAAACCTCCTTTTCATGTCAGTTGCTCCTCCTGCTTACCCCACTGCCATATAGCTCCTACACGGTTAGGTGCAGCCAGAGACTGGTCTCTCATTTAGTAATTTAGTAAAATTTACTCATTTGCATACCCCTTTGCCTTAGTCCCTAGTTACACCACTACACCACAGCCTTCCTCCTTAGCAACCAGTGTTGCCTGTTATTGTTTTGATTCTGCATGCCATAGACTATAATGGCAAAATGCAGATTTCACTTAAAATTGTCTTTTCACATTTTTTTTCATTTCCGGCATAATCGCATTTGCCCCTCGCTGCCCTATGCTTAAATGTCCGAAATCGGCCAAAAAAAAACCAAACTTTTATTTTTATAATTTTGCAACAGTTTCCCATGCCAATGGCCATATTTTTGGCCATTGGCATGCCTAAGGATTATAATGCTTGCTTTACTTTGAGCTGTCATGCCTCCATTTTGATTTTTGCAGAAATGTATTTGGCTAGTAGCCTAATTGACCTCATTTGCACGGTTTTCGCCAGCAAATGAGCTAATTAACATTATTCAGTGGTGTCCATGCCAGAATAGTGCAGCCAGGCCTGTGCATGCCCCTAGACTTGTTTACTGAATCGCTGGGCAGCCATATTCTGTGCAGCAGCTGCTGCACTATTTGGACATGGCATTTTGCCATTATTGAATCCTAGGGACTAAGTTTTCAAGCAAACAAGCTAAATAATAATTCATATGCACACTTAGCTACTTAGCTTTTTTATTGGGGAAATCCTCTCATCTGTCTTTCTTTCAGAACATCTTTCATGCCATCTTCGATTACATTCATGGGATATCCCCTAATGCTAAACTTGTCTTTTAGAGCCTCACACTCAGCTATAAAATAGCAAGATTCATCAGTTAACTTATTAACTCTATCAAACTGGCCCTTAAGTGTATTATTCTTAAGGCTTTTTTATAAATACTATTATAATGCAGGTAACTATTACTTTGAACAGATTTCTTAAAAAATGTTTACATTCAGTCTGTTGGTCTTCTGGTATACAGTCAAGTCCGGGAAATTAATGCACTCTTTACTGACAGTAAAAGTAAATTTCAAGTAATCAGTCACAGTATTCATATATTCATAAAATCTGAAAGTGTGTTCTCAGTACCTTTCCCACAAGGACTTGAACTTTATGGAATCTAAAATAGAACAGATGAAAATCCTGTTAAGGTTGGTCCTAGAGAATAATATATTTATGTTTAGAGATAAGATCTACAGGCAGTGTAACGGGGTTGTGATGGGAACCTCGTGCACTAATAGCTATGCTAATGTCGTGATGGCTGAATGGAAAATGGAGAACCTGATTCGAGGTCCCTACAAGCAGAATATTTTGTTCTTTTGAAGGTTTGTGGATGACCTATTCCTTTTATGGAATGGGTCACCAGAAAAGTTGATGGATTTTTTTGCGTTCATTAATAGCTCTACACAGTTTCTTAGATTCACATTGAATTGGTCATATACCAATGTGAATTTTTTTAGATGCTACTATATTTAAAGGAGAGAATAGTGAATTGAACACAAGGTTGTATAGGAAAGAATGCCATGCGAATAACCTATTAAGTAGTGAGAGTATGCACCCTGCATACATATTTAGAAATGTAGTACAAAACCAGACATATATAGCATCTAGGCTCAATGCGAAGGAGGAGGATTTTGAACAGCAAGTTGATATGGTTGGTGCAGAGCTCATGGAAAGGGGTTATGATGAATGCATGGTATGGAAAAATTTAGTGGATGTTGTTAAACTAAGACATACTAAAGCCAAACCATATTTCTCAGGACCAGTAGAAACCAACACAACTTGCAGTGAAAGAAGTAATTACAATTCCGGCAAGTTAAATATGTGCTTCAGCTATTCAGTATACAGACATTATTAATATGCATTGGAATAGTCTGACCACTGATAGGCAGGTGAGTAAGTTCTTGGATTTGCAACCCCAATTCACCTTTAGAAATAAAAAAATATCTAAAAAGAAGGCTCTGTAACATGAGGGATCATGTTAAAGTTGCTGGTATAGGAAGGACTAGAAATTGTGGCAAATGTCACTTTTGTATATATATTATAACTGATTTGGATTTCAGGCATCCGGACACAGGGCAGGTGTTTAAGATCAGGACAATTGCAACATGTGAGAGCTCTCATGTTGCTTATTTGGCTGTATGCCAAGTGTGTAATAAATTTAATGTTGGTAAAACCAATAGACAACTAAAAGAATGAGAGAACATGTTTATCATATTAAGAAAAAGAACGCATTTAATGTGCTGGCAAAACATGTGAGTGAAACCAATGACCAACATACTTTTAGGTTTATGTTTTTGGGGAGGTGTTTTGAGAATCAAAGGGGAGGTGACATTAGAAGTAGAATGGAAGGGCTAGAGGCTGATTGGATTGTGAGGCTAAGGGCAGATGTAGGACATGGCCTTAATGACCATATACCTTTGAGAGCCATTCTAAAACCTAGGCCATTAAGTAGATAGTTTTATACCTTTATGAACATTTTAAATGTGTATTTTATATTTTTTATGTTTTTGATACATTTTTTATGTATGTGATATGTTTTCTATATTGTTTTTATGTGTTGTTTTGGAGAATTCATTATACCTTTAAATGTTAAATGGGTGATCATGTGACTATGATTGAATGGTATAAGAATGGTGTTTTAGATTAATATGGTATACACCTGAAGAAGCATCTAGTGAAAGTGCTTGTGTTTGCAGACATTCAATTTTTTGGAGAACCTGGAGCCTTGCCTTTGCTTGTTTATTGCCTTAGCTATAATATTCTTGAGGCTCTTTTTATGAATATTATTATAATGCAAATAGCTATTACTTTGAACAGATTTCTTAAAATTATTTACCTTCAGTCAGTTGGTCTTCTTCTTTGGAGTCAAGTCCAGGAAATTATTGCCGTCTTTACTCACAGTAAAAGTAAATTTCAAGTAATCAGTCACAGTATTCATCTATTTCATAAAATCTGAAAAAGTGCAATCTCAGTACTTTTCCACACAAAAAATAAATCATCACTAAAACATTTGTATAAAGCAATATTTTCAAACAACTCAGACTCATAAATGAACTCATTTTCCAGGCCTGACATAAAAATATTAGCATAGCTAGTAGTCATAGCAGCTCCCATCATCCACAACATTACTTTGCCTGTAAACCACCTCATCAAATTCCAAAAAAATTATATGTAAGAATCGCATCTAAAATATCAGTTGACAACTTCACTTTTCATTAGCAAAGTGCTTTGGCTCATGCATCTCCCTATACAGCATTTCTAGGCCATCAACATTAGGAATTACACTATATAAAGATTCCACGTCTGCTGTAACTAACACTATAGTCTCATCTACCATTATTTCTTTAATGAGTCAGTGAAAATCAAAGGAATCTTTGACATATGACTCACATTTGTTGACCAATAATTGCCAAAATGTATCCACATAGATGACTATGGATTCAGTTTTAGTGCCTTGAGTGGCCACTATAGGCCTAAAACCAGGCTTATCCATATCTTTATGTATTTTTGGAAGCCCAAAACATTTACATATTTTGGCCTTCCAAATTTTAAAATATTCAGCCACATCATTCGTAATCAAACCTTCTATCATCCACTCTTCTATAAGAGCATCTATCATGTTATATGATTTTCTAACTTCAGACCAATTCACTATAAAATCTCACAGTAAAAAATTATAATCCATGAACAATCACAGCATTACCTTTATTGGCTTGAGTGATATAAATGTTATTATTGTTTTTCAATTCATACAATGTAGTTCTGTCTTTTATTGTCAAGTTATAATACGCATTTTTACTTTTATTCTTTAACAAGTCTCATTTCATTTTCACACATTACCAAAAAGGCCTCTGAATCCGGTCTAAGGGGTGGATTAAACAGACTGAACTTTCTAAAAACAGAAATGTTCTTATTTCTATCATTCCTAGAAAAATAACATTTCATATTAACTTACGGACATTGTCCCTCAATAAATTAATAGACAATATTAAGTCCGCTCTTGCTGAAGGAACAAAAGTGAGCCCTTTACTCAACACCATTAAATGGTCCTGAGTTAAAAAATACTAGATAAGATTTACTATCTTAAAACAGTTAGTAACCTTTTCAACTAAGATACGTAGAAAAGAATGTAAGAAGAACAATATTTTACATAGTGGGTGTATGCATCCATCTTATGCCTATCATAACATCATGTTTGGATAGGGTATAAGACTATCTAGACTGAATTGTAGAGACTTGGAGTTTTAAGAAGCTCTTAGCAGCATCAGAATTGATGTTCAGGATAGAGACTACTCTAAACAAGAAATAGACCAACATTTAAATATGGAAAATTTTGATAGGCAAGACAGTGCAAAGCCCAATTTTTCAGATATCCTAGATATTTCAACTTGTGTACACAGGGAAATGACACAGGCATTTCCATCCCTTTTCATCTGATGTAAGAATTATCTGTGATGTGTTTTGTATAAATTGATAAAACCAAAGGAGCACTAGAATAGCAGTTTCCACTGATATAAAGTTTTAAATGTAATGCAACCACATTGCCAGCACCAACACCACATACATTACATAATGTATGTGGTGTGGTGCTGGCAACATGGTTGTGTTACATTAAAACTTTATATCAGTGGAAACGGCTATCCTATCGCTCCTTTTGCTTTATTAGTGTTTGTCACCTCGTAGTAAGAAGCTGTCCAGTTCGATTCTCAGCTAGAGCGTCTTCTGCATGGAGACATGCATGAATGGGTGTACCTTCATTGAAGGTTGTGTGTTAGAGCTGGCAACTCAGCCCATAACAATCTACTGCCAATCATTAGCGGACCAGAGTTCTGCTGTGGTGACCCCTAATCGGGAAAAGCAGAAAGACGCAACAACAGTGTTATTTTGAGCACTATTTCCTCCTTTTGTTGATTGAAATTGGTCCAGTCTCACCTATGATGATAATATCAAATATTAAAGTGTTCTAAACTGAGATTTTTCTTTAGAAATAAGAGATCATTAAAACGCATACTCTGTTACAGACATGCTAAGAATACTGAGAACTTAGCGGTTCAATATACAGGCACGTATGGATGAAGCACATGTCATTTTTGTTCTTTTATAGACAGTTGTGGCACTTTTGTGCATCCAAACACTGGCAAGGAATGCAAGTTCAATTTTTATGCTGATTGTAATACACAGAATAAGGTATATCTGGCCAGATGTAAATTGTGTTCATCTTTTTAAGCAGGTATGATAAATTGCTGACTTAGGATTTATGTGTGTGTGTGTGTGTGTGTGTGTGTGTGTGTGTGTGTGTGTGTGTGTGTGTGTGTGTGTGTGTCTGTGAACATTTACACATTATCAGAAAATCTGATCATAGGATTGCTTTAGCCAGACATGTTTCAGCCTCTGGAGCAAAACATACTTTTGTTTTTTCTGGTAATACAAGTGTTAATAGATGGCATACATACTGATGAGCTAAGAAATTATCTTAGAAATAGAACAGATATAAATGAAGTAAATTGCATAATATCACTACAATCTGATAGGGGACATGGTTTGAGATCATGCAAACTCTTTAAGTGATTTGATTGGTTAATTTGACTTTGCCTTTATGATTTTAAGTGATTAGATTGGTTATTTCTACTACTCTGTTGTATTTAAATGGATTTTAATTATGTCTTGTATTTGTTTTAATGATCTGAAGAAGTGTCATTGAATGTGAAAGCGCTAATCTGAATTAAATGCATATCTTTCTTCCCAGTGGTGTTTGTACACTTTTCGGTTTTTTGATTTTTACTACTTGTTTTTGTGGAAAAATCATTTTATCTGGCCTGGTTATTCTGTTTCATCTTAAACTTTAAAAATTCTTTATAGAGTAGTCTGTCAGAAATACTTGGTGAATAGATGAGTGTAACTAAGTAAATTAGTTTTTTGAGTTGGGTTACAGGACCTGAATTGCTGAGACATGGCAAGACCTTGTTGAGTTTCATTCTGGTAGCTCCCAAAAAAGAAATTACTAGAAAATGGAAACCAAAGTCTACATTAACCATATTGAAAGTAGTGAATATTGTAATTGAGATAAAAGAACAGGAAGTGGGATCATTAGAAAAAAATGGAAATTGTGGGAACAATACATGCAGAAAAATGTTTTGAGGAGGAACTAGGTTTAAGAGAAGGCAGAAATTTAACAATTTTTGTAATGTATGACTGATTATATTGTATAGAGCAATATATGTGATGTATAATGTTTATAAATGTGAACTTGTTACTATGGTTTGATTACTTTTATATAAACAGAAGTTTGTCTAAAGATTAAGTGAGAATTCAATAAAGGTGTTAAAAAATGGACACAGAACAATTGCGATAGTTGAGTCTGAAATCAGCAGCAGCTCATATTTTGTCAGCCTTGAAGGAGAGAAATACTGCATTTTTGTTTTAGCAAAAGGGCATCCACTGCATGGGGGACTGCAATTATAAGTTCATGTCACAGGACACTTGGAGCAATGTGTTCCACCATCAGGGCAGCTGCAGCAACTTCTCTCAGGCAAGGTGACATTCCTTTTTCCACTGAATCCAGTGCCATGCTGTAATAAAGCCATTGTTTATGATATCCCCATGCATTTGTTTTAGCAGTCATGCTGCAAACCCACTCCTTTCATGACAGAAAAGCATAAATGGCTTTCTTAATTTGGTAGACCTGCAGGAGCATTTGCTAATATTTGTTTTAACAGAATAAACAAATTTTCATCACTTTCTCCCCATGCCAAGAGCTCTGTTGTATCATGTTTTAGGAGGTTTGTTTGTGGTTTTGCTTGCTCTGCATAATTTGAAATCCATCACCTACAATATCCTGCTATGCTTAAGAAAGTACAAAGCTGTTTTTGGGTGACTGTACATGGAGCTTCAATTACTGCCTTGAAATGTGAAGGTAATATCTGTCTATTTCCTTGTCATATTACATGACCCAGATATTTTACCTTTGGTGACTAAAGCTGGATTTTTTTGTCTTGACTCCTTACGTCCTTTATCTGCTAGTTTTGCTAACAGGATGATAGTATCCTGTTGACAGTGCTGCAGTGTGTCTGATGCTATAAGTAAATAATTTATGTTTTGCACAAATACAGACTGGTGGGGAAACTATACATCTTCTAAGACCTTTTTTAACATTTGTGAAAATATGGATGAGGATTCAGTATATTCCTGGGGTAGCCCTGTACAAGTACACTGTTGGACTTTATATGAAAAATCAAACAAACACTGAAAGTCAGGTTGTATAGGTGTAGAAAAGAAAGCTGAGTGCAAATCTGTAACAGATAAATAAGTAACCCATGGTGGTATACAGCTAAAAAAACATGCTGGGTTAGGGAAAACCCGCTAAAAGGAAAGTATTACCTTATTTACAGCTCTCAAATTCTGTACAGATCCGTAGCCGTTTTTGGGCAGGTTTTTATTCAAAAGAGTTACTATGGATCTATATCAGCATTTCAAATGCTGAAAACGCCGAAGACAAATTCATCTAACTGAAATGTTAGAAATCTCAGAACAGCGAACGCACTTTAGACTGATTTCCTTCCCAGGGAAAGAAATCGGTGTTCCGTGCAAAAAAAACAATGTAAATACTGTAAACACTGACAGAAGTGGGATGGCTTCGCTCCCAACACCCCCAGCATGGGGGGCTGTGCCCCCCACACCCCCCTACTTAAATATATCAACTCCAAGACTGCACCAAAGTGGAGGAAATAGCAAACTCTGAAGACGGACCACCGATTTCTTTCCCTGGGAAAGAAATCAATGGTCCGTCAGTTCGCTCTTCTGGGATGTCGAACATTTCAGTTTGATGAAATAGACTCTGGCATTTTCAGCATTCAAAATTCTGATAGAAACCTGTTACAACAGCTTCTAGTAGGGATGATTATTCCCTGCTGTAACAGAGTCTGAATAACAGGCTGGATTCCCTCCTGCTTCTGGCTTCAGGAGATATTGTGGTAATCTGGGAAGGAGTTTATTTGAATCTACTTGTATTCTTACTGATTCTGCAGATTTTAACTGCTTTTTCTCATTAGGATGGTTTTTCCATATACTTTTGTGCATTTGGTGCAATAATTCCTCATCTGTCTGAGGCTGCAACATTTGCGTTTCATCTTCAGTATTCAATATTACTAACCCCCCCTGCCTCACCAGAGACATCCAAATACACTCCATCAGTGGTACAACAGATGGTACATCCTAGTTTGCATAACAGATCCCTTCCCATTAGATTTACCATAGCTGTGTTACTTAACAAGAATGCATGTTTCACTTTAGACCTAAGTACACAGGTATAGGTTGTGACACAGGACCAACAACAGGACATTAGTCACACCAACTGCTTTTACTTTCTATTTATATAAAGGTATTTCTCTAGCTGAACTCACTGTAAGTACAGACCTAGTGGCATCTGTATCAAATAAAAATGGGGCAGCCTTCTTTGCTATGCTTAGTTCAACACAAGGTCCTCTTTGATAAATTGCTATTAAAATATTTAAGCTTATGTCTTTTTCCTCTCCCTAGTGTGGTCCGTGTGGAGTTTCCAGACTTTTCTGTGTCTGTGGATGGGATGGCAGGGAAGTATTCCTGCAGTCTGTTTGCCAGGTGTTCCACTTCTCCTGTTGCCTCTGTCTGTAAGGGTATTCTCCTCTCTAGTGCCCAGTCCTGCTACAGTTGAAATAGGGCTCATTGACAGGGGTTAGAGGCAGTCCAGCAGCTTGTGCCTGCCACTGTCCCCAGCATTCTGCTGTGTGTTTCATGGTAGTGTTTGCCATCCATTACCTCCAAACCTTCCTCTACCTCTTCCCTTATTTCCTCTCCTTTCATAACTTCTGATTTGCAAATCCATACACTTCTTCTGCTTTCTTCCCTTCTCTATGTTCTTAGTGCAATGTTCAGCATCCTTAAATAAATTTTCTAGTGTTTCTCCTTGGCAATTAAGGAATTTCTGTTTCAGGGCCGCCTGAATCTGGGGTTGTAAACCTTGCACAAAAGCAAAGCCCGCTGCTGCCACTGCAGCTTGAACAGGATCTTCAAGGCCAGAATATCTCTCAAATACTAATTTAAACCTTTTTAAATAATCTTCTGGTGATTCATCTTTATTTTGCTTGCAACCAATTATTTTAATCTAATCTGTCCTTTAAGGACATAGCTTATGGATTGCTTCATGTTCTAACATTGCTTCATTTTTCTCTTTCAACCATTCATACTAATTTCCTCTTATCCTTGCATTTGTACCTATCTCTCCTTCCTTAAACAGTTTTCCATAAATGTCAGGAGTAAGTATTGCTTTTAATAACTGAAACAGGTCTGCCAGATGAGGCATAACATTCAATAACAGAATGTATTTCTTCTCTAAATTTTGAAGGGTTTTCTTTTATTTAGGGAAATATTTAACTTTGTGGTGTAAAGTCTATTAGGGTCCAAGGATGACGAATACAAACTGCTTCACCTCCTCTACCTGTAGGGATTTGTTTAAGGGGTGTCTGTTATAATTTCTTTTTCTTCATCACTAGTTTCATGGTTAGTTCCCTCATTAATATTATTCTTCTGCTGTGCTTTAAAGTGTATAAAATAAGCATTATCAGAGTGTTGCTGTGTCATATCTTTTTCCTGTATCCTATTTGCTTTATTCTTCTGTCCCTTTTCCTCTGCTCTTTCTTGGGACCACTTCTATCAGCAGGTTTTGCAGTAGGAGGTGGATGAACGTCACTATTTCCAGATATTACTGGGTAAAACAAACCCATATTTCCTTTTTCTGACACAAACTTAAAATCTTTTACTTGTTGCAACAGTTTCTATTTTGTATTGTTTAAACAATAGAAAGCAGACTCCTTTTATCTTTTAGAAGCTTCACTATACAAATCATTAAAAGTATCCCATTGATTTGTTTTTGTTTTGATTCCTTTTTTCTCTAATGTTTCTCTTAAATTATTTATTTTAGTGTGATCCAGAGTACTACTTTCTGGAAATTGTACAGCAGAGCCTCCTTTTTTGAAGTCATAACACTTAGCTAAATAACCACAGCTTAATACCCCATAATGATTATACATAAAGCATTCTGCAGTATCCTTGGGAGGGGGAGGACTCTAACTTCACTTGCCTCCCATTATTCTCCAGTCTTACTCTCACTGACACACAGATAAGGCAAAGTCTCTCTGTCTTATAGCTGGGACCACTCTGCTATGAATTTACCTTAATACACACAACACCAGTACTGTGCTTGTACTAGTAAAACCTTGACTGTATGCAGATTTATATTTCTTCTTTTCTTTTTCCTTTATTTTGTTGCAGGTAAGGTATGACAAAATCCTTCAGACTTAAATGCTAAAACCCATTTACCAAAAGCATTTGTTTTTACAGCTGGATAAGTACAGGACCTGAAAGTCAAAGTAGAAATGAAATCTGAAGTTTAAGTTAAACACTTGTTTATTGCACCCTTTACAACAGGAAACTTTCTGCACTTAGGACACCTAGCCACTGCCGATACCTCTGGTTCAAATCTCAGGTGTGGACACCTTATGCTAAGCTTAAAAATAATGCAAACGCAAACAGAATATCTGGCTATACAAATATTATATTTATTCCAAATCGTAGCTCAAGAGGGGACCCAAGAATTTTCTAACATGATCACACAGAACTTTGGCAAAACAACACTTTTTATACCTTAAAAAAATCAATTAGAGTATGATACACACGTAGTATGATACAATTTTAAGAAATCATAATATTACAACTACTCACGCTGTTCACATAAAGATGTATGTATGTGACCATATCATTCTTTTGCTAAGTTAGAAAACCTGAATCTGGTCATGTCTTGAACTCTGTTTACCACTTTACAGCCATGTTTAATGCACTTTTGTACTTGAGAAAACTTTATCAGGATACGTTATGGCATAGGCCCTCTAATCAAGGGCGCCCGCAGGCAGGTGCAAGGGGGTGCACTTGCACCCCCCTGGAATCGGCTACGGCTAGATAATTAAAAAAAAAAGTTTTTTTTTTACGCACATTCTCCTTTAAGAAGGAGTCCAAATAGTCCAGTTGCAGGCGTGCTGACATCATCGCTGTCAGTTTGAGGTTTGTGAGCGGGAACTCACGACTGGACAGTTAGCAAGCGGCAGCACTTTCAGGAAGAGAGAGGTGTGTGAAACGGAAGATGGGGCACTTTCAGTGTGTGTGTGTGTGTGTGTGTAAAATGCCCCAGGTGTACATGGTGGTGGGTAGTGAATAAGACTTGAACCCTGTACCTTGGGCCCAAGTGGCAAGAGCCTGAATTCCCTACCCACCACCATTTGTGAAAATGTTGCAGGATTTGGTTTCTGCATTTGTGTCCTTATTGCCTGACAGCTACATTTTCTCTGGTTTTATTCTTGGCTGTCTGGAGTGTTTCTCCCTGGGCCTCTGCTAAAACTTAGCTTTTTTTTTTTTTTTTTTTTTCAAAGTCAGACTTTCCTGGTTAACAAAAGTTAAAAAAAATGGACACACTTGTCAGACTTCATATTCTTCAGAAAGTGTATGTTAACAAAAGCTTTTATTCTAGCAATTTTCTAAGTGTACAAGATGGATATTTGAAATGTATCCCTGTGTTTGGGACTGTATCCCCCCCCCCCCATTATTGGCTTCGTCCAGGTTTTGTGCTAGGGTTGAGAGTTATGGTAAGAACTGAATTCACTGAATATGTTTGGGGCTGTATTCACCCAGTATTGGCTTTGTTTAGGTAGTGTTTGGGACTGTATTCCCCCCATTATTGGCTTCATCCAGGTTTTGTGCTAGGGTTGAGAGTTATGGTAAGAACTGAATTCACTGAATATGTTTGAGGGCTGTATTCACCCAGTATTGGCTTTGTTCAGGTATTTATTGGCTTCATCCAGGTTTTTTGCTAATGTTGAGAGCTATGGTAAGAACTGATTTCACTGAATATGTTTGGGGGCTATATTCTCCCATTACTGGCTTTGTCCGTATGTTATTTGCTAAGAGGTTGAGAGCTATGGTGAGAACTGAATTCACTGAATGTTTGGTGGTTGTAGTAGTCACCCATTATTGGCTTTGTTCAGGTCTTTTGTGCTAAGAGGCTGACAGCTGTGCTATGGTGAGAACTGAATTCACTAAATGGTAGCTATTTAAGTTTCAGTCTTCCTCTTTCACAAAACAGTTTATTTGGCGTAGTGGTATGTTGCTCTGACTGTTTTGCACGGGGTCCCCTGGGTTCAAGACGTGGCAGTGAAATGTATGGTGGTAACGCAGCATTTTATTCTAGCAACTTTCAAACATTATACAAGCAATGTTTAAAATGTGTCCCTGGTTTTTGGCCTTTTGTCCCCCCCTGCCCCCAATAAATTTTGGCTTTTTCCAGATTTCTTGTGCTGAAAAGTTCAGAGATACAACTGGGTGTCTGAGTAGATTTTACAAGGAGCTGAGAGCTGCAGGGGAGCAAAAGTTTAGTGCTGCTTGTGTTTAGTCTGCTTGCATTGTTAATAGCACAACAGATAGTGTACTTGCTTTAGATGCTGAAGGCTGTGGGTTCTACTCCCACAGTAGGTAAATGCATTGCTGATGCTGTATTGTGTTGTAAAGGGGTGGATGCTGCAGTCTTTTGGCAAAGATACCTAGTAACTATGAACCTGTTAACAGTTTGCTATCCATTCCCTATTGCGGTATTACTAGCTTTTCATTTTTTATTGCATGCAACAAAAGCAATTTATTCTTCAAGAGTAACAGGCACTTTATTTGTAGATTAAACAATGACATATAAAGTGTTTGCTAGCAACAACCTCTTTATTAGTTACAAATTTTTCAATGTGGAGTTTACTACTTTAGAGATTGTGTATATTTTTACTGATACTGGTGGACTTGAGTAGACTTTTATGATGGAAATGTTCTGAATTGGGCAGTTTTGTCATTAGTGGATGCTTTTGTTTCATTGTTTACTGGAAAAATGTTCAAAACAATAAATTTAAAATGCCCTCTAACAACTGTACTGTATTGTACAAGGAATATAATGTAATACAGTCAGGAAGGTGTATCGAAGAGCATGTGTATGTTATGTTCGAGGGGCCTATGATTTTGTAGACAACCCAGAGTTAATATTTGCCATTGGCAAAATGTATTTTCTCTGAAAGTGGGTTTCAGTGCTGTTTCAATGCATGCGAGTTTCAAGAGCAGAGAAGTTTTAATGTTGGTCTATTTTCATTGTGAGACTACATTGCTTTAACAGATATGTATTTGGGTTTGTGCTGTAAAATGCAAAATAAAACTTTCAAATGAAATCCTAAATCATCGCAGAAGTAAAGCAGTATGCACATTAGTGTTTATGATAAATGGGGCAAAATAACCAAGGAATGGGACATTGGAATGGCTACAGGGGGGAGGCTCCATTTGACCATGATTTTGTGAGGGGGGGGGGTAGAAAGCTCAGACAGCCCCGGTTGAACTATACCTCTCAGTTGTCCATATCTTTGCAGAATGAATAGATATTTGCTGCTTATTTTTGGTTTGTTCTCAAATTTGTGATTTTCTAGCAAATCATTTAGGAATGAAGCCATTAAATGACAGACATTGAGTTTCAGATGTCATAACCTTCAGAAAAATGCATGCTAATGCAAGACTGTCTTTAAGTTTATACAAGAGCAATTTTTAGTAGTGTTTGTATGTTCCCCAATATATTTGGCCTTGTTCAGATTTCCTGCATTAAGAGGTTGAGAGGTACGTGCAAATCACTTTGTAGATTAGGAATATCCAAACATCTCAATTGTCCCCAATTCTGGCTCAAAATGTTGCTCTCCTAATAATCCTCCTCCAAAATGGCAATTTTGGAAGAAAATGTGGAGGGTTTACAATTATATATAACTGTAATGATCACTTATAGATTACCTTTATTTCAGAAATGCATGTGGATGCTCTTATTTTGTTAGCTGCTTCAAGTTAACTGTTAATATTAAAAGGTGTCCCTTTTTGACAGGTATTTTGCATCACATTTTGGTCCGTTTTCATAAAATTGTGTTTTTCTGGCAAATTAGTGGCAAGTCATTAAAGATTGAAGTTAGAAAATAATGGCAGACATTTGAGTTTCAGATTTCATACCCTTCAGAAAACTTGTACTAATGCAAGATCTACCTGTTCTATTTAAGTTATAAGAGCAATATTTAAAAATTGGCCTTATTTTGGGCTTGTCACACTTCTAGTTCTATGTATGGCTTTGTCCAGATTTCTTGCTCTGAAGTTGAGAGGTATGTGTCAGATCCATCACTGTCAGCCAGAGACATTTCAAATTGTGACATACTTATTGCACCCCACTCCCATTGTAGTGGCTCTGGATGTGTCCATGGAAGGCAAGGAGCAGTTATGCAGTGTAAATGTGCAGAGTATTCCCCATCCAAAGTAGATCACAAATACGACCGTGGCTTTTCATCTGTCCTTGATTTTGCAAAATGTTCTGGTTTTCTATCAGATTTTTGTACTGTTGATTTATGCTTCTTATTCTGGAACTGTATGCTGTCACAGTGCCCTGTTGCTCTGTTTAAGTAGCCATGGTTTAATGAACATCAGGTAAGCTTGTCGGAGATTGTACGATGCAAGTGCTTTACTAAGCTTGTCGGATATTGTAAGATGCAAGTAAGCTTTAGTAAGTATATTGTTAAAGAATTACCAGCATTGAAAGCCTTTTCGTTGTTGCCATGCAGAGAATATTTACATGACTAGATAATGTATAAGCCTTGGGTATTGAAATGCATATGACAGTTTTATTTATTTTATTTGCAGTTGGTTTGCCAGGATAGTCCATTGGGCCAAATGAACCCGTTTTCAATGGAGTCCTGGGAGAAAAGCTCCAAAACTAAGTAGGTTATTAATAGATATACAAATTATACAATTACACAGAAGTTAATCATACAAGAAATAACAATTTGAAAATAATACAACTAGAGCGAGTACAATCTAGTGATGAAATTAATAGGTAATACAGACTAAAGGGAAATTTAGCACAAAAGCACTGAGAAATAACAACATATTTGGAAGCATTTCATGACAATATTGAAGAATAATAACATATTAGGAAGCAATGCACAAAAGTACTGAGAAGCAATAACGTATTAGGGAAGCAATACTTGGGAAGTGTGGCCTAGTATATTCTTTCTGATTATTGTAGGAATAATAATATGTATGAGTTAGGGTGGGTAATTAGGAAAGTTGCAGGAGGAAACAGAGGAAGAAAGAAGATGGAGTTTGCAAGTGTTATGTGGTGTGGGAGCAAGAGCATTCCCACTGGGATACTAGATGTGAGTGAAGAGATCTTTTAAATATAAAATGGTTGGGGGTGTGCTAATGGAAGGTGGTAGGGAGTTCCAAAGGCATGCAAGGCCATAAGACAGAAGATTTTGCCTGGGGACTAGTTGGTTTATATACTTCTAATAGATTTTGATTGTTGGATCTTAATACTCTTGCAGGAAGGTGCATTTTAAAGGCTCATGAAAGGGAGGGACAAAGGGCCCGGTTGAAAATGAGCTTATGTGCAAGATTTAGTTGAGTATATGTGAGATAACTGGGTAGCTCTAGCCATTTTTAGTTTTTGGAGAGGAACAGTGGTGGGTGGAGGACTTGTGGTTGGTAGCGAACTTGGCAATTTTGTTGTAGCAAGAGGAAAGTTGTGTTTTTAGAGAGGTCTGTAGATTAGTTAGGAGTGGAGCTCCATAGAGAAGGGAGGGGATAAGAAATGAGGTAGAGGGTGATTTTGGTAGCAGGTGTAAGGTAATGATTTTGTCGGTAAAGCATACCGGTTTTCTTGATATTTAACTGTAGGTGGGAGTTGAATTTGAGCTGGTATCAATTTGGACCCCAAGTAACTTGGTCTCTGACACCAGTTCCAGGGGTAGATTATTTTGTCTAGAGATGTGGAATGTGTTTATATTGAAAGAAGTTGCCTTAGAGGGGATGAATAACATTAACTTGGTTTTAGAGGCATTGAGTGCTAGGTGATTCCTTTTCATCCATTGCTCAGTTGTTGTAAAAGCATCTTGAGTCAGTTTTAGGAGTGAGGGGATAGAGGTGGCAGCGCAGATAATAGCAGAATCATCGGCATATTGGATGATGTCTGAGAATGGGATAGAGTTGGAAATCATTTATAAATATATTTAAGAGAAGGGGACTCAGTATAGAGCCCTGGGGTACCCCAGTAGGAGTATTTAGAAATGAGGAGGTGGCTTTTTTCCATTTGATTGCTTGAGATCTGTTAGATAAGTAGCTGGAGAACCAGTTCAAGGAGGAGGGAGATAGGTAAAGTTTAGTTAGTAGCAGGCTGTGAGAGTGTGTCAAAGGCCTTAGACAGGTCGAGTAGTAGGGTAGAAACAATTTGGCCAGAGTCGCGGGCTTTATTTACAGTTTCAAGGAAGGAGAGGAGGGCGGTCATAATGCTATGATGTGGTCTGACTCCATGTGTGGGAGTTAGTAGGTGATTATCTAAGAGATGTGGAAGGAGTTGTAATTGGATACACTTTTCTAGGAGTTTAGAGATGGGGGACAGAATAGCGATGAAGGAAATTAGTAACATTGTTGTTGTTGCCACCTTTTATGTAGAGGTATGATAAAGGCCCTTTTCCAGACTTGGGGTACTATACATTCTTGGATAGAGCAATTGATTAAAATGCTAATAGGGTAAGCAATTGCTTCAGCAGCTTTGCCAAGAAAGTAAGAAGGGATGTTATCAGGAGCATTGGTGCATGGCTTCAGTTTCATAAGGAATTTCTTTATAGTAGAAGTTGGGTATAGGTTTAAATGAGAAAAAAGGAGTGTGAAGAGGGAGAATTAGGGGCAGATGAAGCTGATGAAGTGGGCAGATGAAGCTGATGAAGTAGTAGGAGGAGTGGAGGGATGGGAATTAGTAGATGGGAATGAGGAAGTAGTAGCAGTGTAGTGGTGTTAGAGAAAGATGGCATTAATTTGGAAATGGATTCAATGAAAAGAGTTAAATTGGGTAGCCAAGTCTTGGTCAGGAGTGTTTGGGTCTGGGGTAGGGGTATCTGGTTTGCTGGGGTTAAGTAGAGTAGAGATACCTTTCCAAAATTTCTGAGGGTTTGATTTTATTATTTTGAAGTGTGGAAAAGTAGTTTTGTCGGTCTAAGATTATGACCTTTTTTACCTTATTTCGAAGTATTTTATATTCATTGTAATAAAAGGACAGGATTACAGTATTTTCAGATGCTCATTACATTTTATTGCAGACCAGTGTCTTATAGCAGTGTCTGTGTGTTAGTACACTTGTAGTTGGGTCAGGGTGGCTTTAATGGTATATGGTAAATAAGCATTGCTACCTTATTTAAAAGCCAAGCCCTGCAACAACTAGCTCCACACTGAAGTCAAAACACAATAGCTCTGGTGGGTAAATGTACTCTGTAGTAATCAAAAAAGGCAAATGTTTAAAATAACTACAGCTTATGTGCAAACACAATAGGTAGTGATGAAACAATGCTCTGCTAAAAATGCTTTAATGCTCCACAATGCTGAGCTGCAGATCAGTTATCACTGGCTACCAGGATTTCACCCACTTCAGCTCAAGCACAGTGCCGTTCAGTGCAACCTTCCCAGAACTAATTTGTCTGACCAGAATTATTTGGTGTGTGTATTAGAGGGAGGTAGCATACCCCTCAGCTGTCCAGATTTTTGCCCCACATTCCCCCTAAAAAGGATTGAAGTTGCTAAATGAGACATTTCAGTTTTAGATGTCATGTCATTTAGAAAAATGCATACCAACACAAATCCTGTTACTCTTACAATTTTCTAAGTTTCTGAGAGCCATATTTATAATCTGTCCCTATTTATTTTAGGCTTTGTCCAGATTTCTTGCACTAAGGTTGAGGCCTTGAGGGTGTGGTATGTTTGTGAGAAAGTGAAATACCCAAGTTAGAGTTAACAGGTGGAATTTTCAAGTGCATTTTCAAGGAACTGTGAGTTTTAAGGGAAGCTAAGTTCACTGCTGCTCATGCCAAGTCTATTTACAATGTGCAACTGTTTTGTTTAGCAAATGGTATCTCTATTGTGGTATAACGTTTTAAAGCTATGTTAGTAGCACCACAAGTAGAATACTTGCATCTTAATGTAAAGGCTTGAGGTTCTATTCCTACAGCATATACATTTGTATGCTGCAGTCCTCAGGATGCCCTCCTTTGGATGAGATGCCTAATAACTATGAACCTGTTTTTCAGCTTGTCATCCATTTTCTATTGCAATATACCAGCTTACCATTTTTTTTACTTTAACATAGGCAATTTATTCTTTGACGGCAACAGGCACTGAATTTGTAGATGAAACACTGAAATATACAGCAACAACATCTTCATTAGTTTCAGATATCTTTAATGTGGAATTATTCAGATTACTTTTACTTCAGCAGAGTCACTCAAACAAGTGCTGCTGTATAATACAAGGGATATAATTCAATTATATATTATAATTAATACAATCAGGTAAATCTAATAACTTTTGCATAGCCCTAACGGTGTGCAAGGAGCCTATTGCTTGAAAACAGTTCAAAGGTAAATAACCTGCCACTGGCCAGATGCATTTTCTTTGAATGCGGGTTTCAATGCTGTTTCATTGAATGTGAGTTTCAAAAGTAGAGAAGCTTTAATGCCAAGTCTGTTTTCATTGTAAGACCTTTGTTTAGGTTTAGTAAATGTCTCAGTGTTTGGGCTATAATGTTTGAAATAAAAGTTGTAAATGCCTATTGCTTGAAAACAGTTCAAAGGTAAATAACCTGCCACTGGCCAGATGCATTTTCTTTGAATGTGGGTTTCAATGCTGTTTCATTGAATGTGAGTTTCAAAAGTAGAGAAGCTTTAATGCCAAGTCTGTTTTCATTGTAAGACTATTGCTTTGTTTAGGTTTAGTAAATGTCTCAGTGTTTGGGCTATAATGTTTGAAATAAAAGTTGTAAATTAAATCCAACTGCCTGTAATCATTGTAGAACTAAAGCATAAAACAGTATGCACACAGATTTGAACAGTGTCTACAGTAAATGGGGAGAAATAGCCAAGTAATGGGACACTGGAATGGCTGTGTGGGCGGGGCTTGGGGTGGGTGGACTTGGGCGGGGCTGTGTTGACAGGGGGCGGGGTGAGCTATGTGGGTGGGGCTCTGGGTTTGCACCCCCCTGCAAAAAATCCTGCGGGCTCCCTTGCCTCTGATATACAACTATTTCCTTCCTTAATTTAATTTAGTAACACAGCTGTAGAATTTGCCTTCAGATAGAGCTGAAAAACATAACAGCTGCTTTTGCTGTTGGTTACAATAGCAGGAACAAGAATGCGACGTGTGATCTCAGGCTGTAGTTGAGTATCTGAACTACATCACTAAGCATTCAGAATTATAGATTATAGAACCAAACTTACATTTACTATGTTTTCTATTCTCATTGCAAATCTTTCATTTCAAATTTTCCAGAAAGAACACTTGACAGCTGTTTTCTAAACAAAATAAAATACTCTTACATTGAAAAACAGAGTGAGAACCAGCAAACTCCATTTTCCTCAAAACTCACATTTTGAGACAATGCATCAGGCATCTCCTTAAACTACAAGAGATGTGCTGGGATTCATACTCAAATACAGTGAAATACTGATTAGTATCCATGTGAAGGGTGCAGAAATTGAAAAGACAAATGTGTAACAAATTTGCTAACATCCTGGGATACCCCATTAGATGCAAGTATCCCTTTTCAGGAGCAGACAAGGAGTACTGTCTGGTGAAGTAACTTGGCAGAATCACATTGAAGACAAATGAAGGCTGAGGGAATCAAACCATGTACTGCAGGAAGCAGCTGTTGAACAGCCTGTAGCCTTACTCATATACACTAAATGTTAGACAAGCTGTTGTATCCGAAACACACTGCATTTCATACCTGTGTGCCTGCAAAAAACAAACTAAATTATAAATGTATTCATAGTTCAGATATTAACATTAAACTCATAGAATTCATGCTGTGTAGTTTATACACAACTAAATAATAAACACAACTGTCAACATTCAACAAAACAAGGAGGCCAAGGATCACATTTAAATTACATTGCTGATATGATGATGCTCCTTTTTAGTAAAAATGAGGATTCCAACCACTGCAGCCACCAATAACAGAAGAAAAACAGGCTGGAAGGAAGCACTCAGGTTCACAGTTTCTTCAAGGTTTAATGGCACCAAATAATAGATGAACAAAGCACCAAAAACGCTGATAACACTCCAAATACGTTTTCGTTCACAAGAACTTCATCAGAATAATAAATTACATAGCAAAAGCCCATTAAATAGTTCCCTCAATCAAAAAATGACCAATAAAATAACTATTCCAAGTGCTGCCACCTGGTGTCAGAGCATACTAATTACATCCTAAAAACAATAGTAAAAAATATATATGTGAAAACTGTACATACAATCACATATATAATGTCAGTAACATGTCTCAATAGTGTATTATAATAAAATTGATAAAATTAATAAAAATACATATTTATACTAGTGAAAAAATGTGCATTTGTAGAAAAAAATGTAAGTAGATGTGTTTGTTTCAAAAGTTAATTATAACTAGTCAGACCTGAGTTTTAGTAGAGGTGCTATTGAAATGTTCTCATTTAGCCCGGGGGTCCTGCTTGTGTCTAGGGTAATCTGCCACAATAATTCCCTTTACTCAAGGATAGTCTCCCATGCACCCCCTTACATCCTGAATAGCAACCTCTAAAACAAAAAACTCAAACCTTGCCTCTGGACAGTCCAAAGAATGTTTGTACAGAGCATTTTTGACATTACATTTCTTAACATCATACATATGTTCATAAATGTGTCTTTTCAACTTTCTTTCAGTCTTGCCCACATAAAAAGCTTCACAAATCTTGCACATAACTAAGTATACTAGCCCACTAGTATTACAGTTACTAAAATTTTTACCATACACCCATTTATTCCTACTTTTTAAGAATACCCGATCAGTATTAGAAATAAAATTGCACTGTGTGCATGCTCCACATTTAAAAATACCTTTTCTCTTAGTGGTGTGTGCAGGCTTCTGTTTACCCCCACCTTCCAAGAGGTCTTTAAAAATTTTTCCCCTCTTATAACTGATCTTCAGGGGTCCCTTGTCAATACTTTTTGATATCAGTCAATGAAGTGAATCTATTCCATTCCATTGTTATTGTGTCCACTACCATTTTGGAGTCCAAATTAAAATCTAAGGTAAGAGCTTTAGAGTAAGCCAAGGGGTTAACTTCACTTGACACATGTTGATCAGTGTCCAGTCCTTTGCCCAACAATGGGTAGTACCTGATGTAGGTGTAAAACTTACACATAGGTTACGACTGTCGTGACTGTCACCAATAAGTCCTTCAGGTAACCCCTTTGAATAAATAAGCTTTCAATAAAGTCACACTCCAATGAAAAGTCAACATCCAGGGAAGTCATTCTGGATGCTCAAATTAGCTGACCTTTGTAAATGTTTTTTTCTGTATAAAAGGATGGGCACTTGAAAAATGGAGATAAGAATTTGAAAATGTGTTCAAAATATTTTAGACGTAATCCCTCCCCAGTCTTAATTAGACTCACATCCAAAAATCCAGTCTATCATGTTTCGAACATATAGAACTGGTGAGAGATTCAAAAAAAGGTCCAAAAGGTGGTAGTATCCAAATAGTTCAAAAATTCATGTAGCTTCTCCTCGGTATCAATCCAAAAAATAGCTATATCATCTAAAAATCTCTGATAGTGGGACCAACAGTTGCTGTGTACAGATTTTAAAACATATTTTTCTCCCACCAAGCTAAAAATATATGGCGCATGGGGCACACTCTGGTTCCCTAGCTACGTACTTGTTTTGATGAAAAACTTCCACATTTTCAAAACATATTTTCTCACCAAGCTAAAATATATTGGCGGTAATGTGGGGCACAATTCCTTATAGCTCATATGTTTGATGAAAAAAAATCTCATAAAAATGAAATTGTTTTTATACCATTTCCATCAGTTGTAAAATAACTAACAACTGATCCGTAGATGGACAGCCCTTATCTAGTAAGGCTTATTCCAACCAGGCTAATCCTAAGTCCTGGGGGATAACAGTGAACAAGTCTTTGATGTCAGTTGTGACAAAAATAATATTGTCAAAACACTGGTCAGTTTTAATTCCCTTTAAAAAAATCCAAGGAATCTTTTAAAATAGTCTTTTCTGTACCCCAAATGGACTTTAATTTTATATTAAGAAACTTTGCTATGGGTGCAGTCTTTGACCCTTCAGCCGAAACAATAGGTCTTAGAGGGGGGTTGGTAGGGTCCTTGTGCACCTTAGGTATGCCGAAAATAGTAGCTATTCTGGGTTGAGCTATATGTAAGTATTTGTGGGTGTCCAGATCAATCACTCCATCCCACAATAAGTCGTCAATGACCAAATCAATTTTTTTATATGCAACAAAAATCTCATTTCTGGACACCCTCCTGTATGTACTGGAATCACCCAAAATGTCTAACATCTTGCCTTCATAGATAACCCTGGGCTAAAAGTTGAACCAGAAAGGCCCCCGATATTTCAAGAATCCTACTTGGAGGGGGAACAGAGGAGCTCAAGGGGGGAGGGGGAGATTCTAGTGTTACCCACTTTAGTTTTACCCACTGATAATATAGTTAGGTGTGAGAACAAATATTCTTTTAATAATTATAACATTTTTAATTTCAGTGGTATAGACCTGAAGGTTGACCACTTTAATCTTTTAGCCCGAGGTTTTACATTTATTCCTAATAACAAATGTGATCTGACAAAATTGATTTTAGATATTAAGACATTTACAAGAAAGTTAAATTTTGGTGTTATGTTTGATGGTACAGGTAAAGAGAAAAAATCAGAGATTTTAAAGAGAAGAAGTGAATTCAACCCACCTCTACACCCCCAAATTAAACATTTTGAAATGGTAGTAGAAAAAGAATTAAGACAGGCTATTTGTGCTTCCCCTTATAGGTTTAAATATAACCTTATTGCTGGAGAATGGTTGGTCCTAAAGAAAGTCAAACAGAACCATAATGTGCATGTCATGAAACTGGATAAGGGAGGGAGGGTCTGTTTTGATGGATAATGTTATCTACAAAGGCAAGATGTTAGATATTTTGGGTGATTCCAGTACATACAGGAGGGTGTCCAGAAATTAGATTTTTGTTGCATATAAAAAATTGATTTGGTCGTTGATGACTTACTGTGGGACGGAGTGATTTATCTGGATACCCACAAGTACTTACATGTAGCTCAACCCAGAATAGCTACTATTTTCGGCATACCTAATGTGCACAAGGGCCCTACCAACCCCCCTCTAAGACCTATTGTTTTGGCTGAAGGGTCAAAGACTGCACCCATAGCAAAGTTTCTTGATATAAAATTAAAGTCCGTTTGGGGTACAGAAAAGACTATTTTAAAAGATTCCTTGGATTTTTTTAAAGGGAATTAAAACTGACCAGTGTTTTGACAATATTATTTTTGTCACAATTGACATCAAAGACTTTTTCACTGTTATCCCCCAGGACTTAGGATTAGCCTGGTTGGAAGAAGCCTTACTAGATAAGGGCTGTCCATCTACGGATCAGTTGTTAGTTATTTTACAACTGATGGAAATGGTATTAAAAAACAATTTCATTTTTTTATGGGGGGGATTTTTTTTCATTAAATCAAGGGCGTAGCTATGGGGGCAAATTCTGCCCCCACATACGCCAATATATTTTTAGCTTGGTGGGAGAAAAATATGTTTTAAAATCTGTACACAGCAACTGTTGGTCCCACTATCAGAGATTTTTAGATGATATAGTTTATTTTTGGATTGATACCGAGGAGAAGCTACATGAATTTTTGAACTATTTGGATACTACCACCACCTTTTTTGAATTTACCAGTTCTATAAATATGGATAGACTGGATTTTTTGGATGTGAGTCTAATTAAGACTGGGGAGGGCATTAAATTTAAAATATTTCGTAAAGACACGTTTTCAAATTCTTATCTCCATTTTTCAAGTGCCCATCCTTTTATACAGAAAAACTAATTTACTAAGGTCAGCTAATTCGAGCATCCAGAATGACTTCCCTGGATGTTGATTTTTCATTGGAGTGTGACTTATTGAAAGCTTATTTATTCAAAGGGTTACCTGAAGGACTTATTGGACAGTCGCACCTGTGTAAGTAATTTCCACATCAGGTACTACCCATTGTTGCAAAAGGACTGGACACTAATCAACATGTGTCAAGTGAAGTTAATCCCTTGGCTTACTCGAAAGCTCTTACCTTAGATTTTAATTTGGACTCCAAAATGGTAGTGGACACAATAACAATGGAATGGAATAGATTCACTTCATTGACTGATATCAAAAGGTATTGACAAGGGACCCCTGAAGATCAGTTATAAGAGGGGAAAAATTTTTAAAGACCTCTTGGAGGGTGGGGGTAAACAGAAGCCTGCACACACCACTAAGAGAAAAGGTACTTTTAAATGTGGAGCATGCACACAGTGAAATTTTATTTCTAATACTGACCAGGTATTCTTAAAAAGGAGGAATAAATGGGTGTATCGTAAAAGTTTTAGTAACTGTAATACTAGTGGGCTAGTATACTTAGTTGTGTGCAAGACCTGTGAAGCTTTTTACGTGGGCAAGACTGAAAGAAAGTTGAAAAGATGCACTTATGAGCATATGTATGATGTTAAGAAATGTAATGTCAAAAATGCTCTGTACAAACATTCTTTGGACTGCCCAGAGGCAAGGTTTGAGTTTTTTGTTTTAGAGGTTGTTATTCAGGATGTGAGGGGGGGGTGCATGATAGACTATCCTTGAGTATAGGGAATTATTGTGGCAGATTACCCTAGACGCAAGCAGGACCCCTGGGCTTAATGAGAACATCTCAACAGCACATCTACTAAATCTCAGGTCTGCCAAGTTATAATTAACTTTTGAAACAAACACATCTACTTACATTTTTTTCTACAAATGCCCGTTTTTTCACTAGTATAAATATGTATTTTTATTAATTTTATCAATTTTATTATAATACACTACTGAGACATGTTATTGACATTATATATGTGATTGTATGTACAGTTTTCACATATATATTTTTACTATTGTTTTTAGGATGTAATTAGTATGTTCTGACACCAGGTGGCAGCACTTGGAATGTAAAATGTCTTTTTAAATTGTATTCTGTCATTTTATTGGTCATTTTTTGATTGGGGGAACTATTTAATGGGCCTTTTCTATGTAATTTATTATTCTGATGAAGTTCTTGTGAACAAAAACGTATCTGGAGTGTTATCAGCATTTTCGGTGTTTTGCTCATCTATCATTTGGTGCCATTAAACCTTGAAGAAACTGTGAACCTGATTGCTTCCTTCCAGCCTGTTTTTCTTCTGTTAATGATGCTCCTTTTATTACAATCAGTTTCCTTCTTTTACACTGTAAGTACTCTACAGAGTTACTAGGCTTGCAGTGCAAGGGATAATTGAGGAGCCTAGCCGAAATTTTCAGTTTCCCTAAAGTACTGTCTGGTTAAGTGGCTTGCTCAAGAACAGGGCATAAGTATGAGGCAAGAATCAGAGTAGTTCTGCAAAACTGGAGAGAGATAGGAGCAGACTACTCTAAATTACTGAAAACATTAAAAGAGTAACAGGTTTTGCATCAACATGAATGTTATTTATCCTTTGTTAACCAGGTTGTCCAACTAGTCTAGTGGTTTCTTTTTTGGAGGAAAGACCTAAGGTGGTATTGATATCACTATGAGACATTTGGCCAGGGTATCAGAGAACTTCTCCTACTCATTGTTGTTGCAAGTGGGACCCATTTTCCACAGGCACTTCCTGTTTCCATTACAGGCACAGAGGCAGATGGAGAATGAAGGAGATAATGGACTTGTGAGAGAAATGGATGAGAAAGCTAACACTGAGACTAGAGAATGCACGCAGGATTCTGAGGAGATATTTTAAAAACATCTGTTTGATGGAGATGAGTCGGCAAATGATGGATGCATAATTACAAGTTGGGAGGGTTGTGGGATGATTTACTTAAAGAAATAGTGATGCAGAGTGAGCCAGAAAATGATGGAGGCATTTCCTATGTGGACATTATGGAGAAAATACAAATGGGGCATGCCAAGACAATATGGAAGAATAGTGGTGAGATGGAAAAGAGAACGATGCAGAGACAGTAAAAAGAAGACAAAAGAAAAGTAGCAGAAAAGAAAAAGGCAGAAAAAATGAAAACAGAAGTGCGTGATAAGGATTCAAAGTAAAGAAGGCAAAGAAATGCAGGTATGCAGTGCAGGACAAGTTTAAGTTAAACACTTGTTTATTGCACCCTTTACAACAGGAAACTTTCTGCACTTAGGACACCTAGCCACTGCCGATACCTCTGGTTCAAATCTCAGGTGTGGACACCTTATGCTAAGCTTAAAAATAATGCAAACGCAAACAGAATATCTGGCTATACAAATATTATATTTATTCCAAATCGTAGCTCATGAGGGGACCCAAGAATTTTCTAACATGATCACACAGAACTTTGGCAAAACAACACTTTTTATACCTTAAAAAAAATCAGGTAGAGTATGATACACACGTAGTATGATACAATTTTAAGAAATCATAATATTACAACTACTCATGCTGTTCACATAAAAATGTATGTATGTGACCATGTCATTCTTTTGCTAAGTTAGAAAACCTGAATCTGGTCATATCTTGAACTCTTTTACCACTTTACAGCCATTTTTAATGCACTTTTGTACTTGAGAAAACTTTATCAGGATACGTTATGGCATAGACCCTCTGATATACAACTATTTCCTTCCTTAATTTAATTTAGTAACACAGCTGTAGAATTTGCCTTCAGATAGAGCTGAAAAACATAACAGCTGCTTTTGCTGTTGGTTACAATAGCAGGAACAAGAATGCGACGTGTCATCTCAGGCTGTAGTTGAGTATCTGAACTACATCACTAAGCATTCAGAATTATAGATTATAGAAACAAACTTACATTTACTATGTTTTCTATTCTCATTGCAAATCTTTCATTTCAAGTTTTCCAGAAAGAACACTGACGGCTGTTTTCTAAACAAAATAAAATACTCTTACATTGAAAAACAGTGAGAACCAGCAAACTCCATTTTCCTCAAAACTCACATTTTGAGACAATGCATCAGGCATCCCCTTAAACTACAAGAGATGTGCTGGGATTCATACTCAAATAGCATACAGTGAAATACTGATTAGTATCCATGTGAAGGGTGCAGAAATTGAAAAGACAAATGTGTAACAAATTTGCTAATATCCTGGGATACCCCATTAGATGCAAGTGCCCCTTTTCAGGAGCAGACAAGGAGTACTGTCTGGTGAAGCAACTTGGCAGAATCATATTGAAGACAAATGAAGGCTGAGAGAATCAAACCATGTACTGCAGGAAGCAGCTGTTGAACAGCCTGTAGCCTTACTCATATACACTAAATGTTAGACAAGCTGTTGTATCCGAAACACACTGCATTTCATACCTGTGTGCCTGCAAAAAACAAACTAAATTATAAATGTATTCATAGTTCAGATAGTAACATTAAACTCATAGAATTCATGCTGTGCAGTTTATACACAACTAAATAATAAACACAACTGTCAACATTCAACAAAACAAGGAAGCCAAGGATCACATTTAAAGTACATTGCTGATATGATGATGCTCCTTTTTAGTAAAAATGAGGATTCCAACCACTGTAGCCACCAATAAAAGAAGAAAAACAGGCTGGAAGGAAGCACTCAGGTTCACAGTTTCTTCAAGGTTTAATGGCACCAAATAATAGATGAACAAAACACCAAAAATGCTGATAACACTTCAAATACGTTTTCGTTCACAAGAACTTCATCAGAATAATAAATTACATAGCAAAAGCCCATTAAATAGTTCCCTCAATCAAAAAATGACCAATAAAATAACTATTCCAAGTGCTGCCACCTGGTGTCAGAACATACTAATTACATCCTAAAAACAATAGTAAAAATATATATGTGAAAACTGTACATACAATCACATATATAATGTCAATAACATGTATCAATAGTGTATTATAATAAAATTGATAAAATTAATAAAAATACATATTTATACTAGTGAAAAAATGTGCATTTGTAGAAAAAAATGTAAGTAGATGTGTTTGTTTCAAAAGTTAATTATAACTAGTCAGACCTGAGTTTTAGTAGAGGTGCTATTGAAATGTTCTCATTTAGCCCGGGGGTCCTGCTTATGTCTAGGGTAATCTGCCACAATAATTCCCTTTATTCAAGGATAGTCTCCCATGCACCCACCTCACATCCTGAATAGCAACCTCTAAAACAAAAAACTCAAACCTTGCCTCTGGACAGTCCAAAGAATGTTTGTACAGAGCATTTTTGACATTACATTTCTTAACATCATACATATGTTCATAAATGTGTCTTTTCAACTTTCTTTCAGTCTTGCCCACATAAAAAGCTTCACAGATCTTGCACATAACTAAGTATACTAGCCCACTAGTATTACAGTTACTAAAATTTTTACCATACACCCATTTATTCCTACTTTTTAAGAATACCCGATCAGTATTAGAAATAAAATTGCACTGTGTGCATGCTCCACATTTAAAAGTACCTTTTCTCTTAGTGGTGTGTGCAGGCTTCTGTTTACCCCCACCTTTCAAGAGGTCTTTAAAAAATTTTCCCCTCTTATAACTGATCTTCAGGGGTCCCTTGTCAATACTTTTTGATATCAGTCAATGAAGTGAATCTATTCCATTCCATTGTTATTGTGTCCACTACCAGTTTGGAGTCCAAATTAAAATCTAAGGTAAGAGCTTTCGAGTAAGCCAAGGGGTTAACTTCACTTGACACGTTGATTAGTGTCCAGTCCTTTGCCCAACAATGGGTAGTACCTGATGTGGCGTAAATTACTTGCATAGGTACGACTGTCCACCAATAAGTCCTTCGGGTAACCCCTTTGAATAAATAAGCTTTCAATAAAGTCACACTCCAATGAAAAGTCAACATCCAGGGAAGTCATTCTGGATGCTCAAATTAGCTGACCTTTGTAAATGTTTTTTTCTGTATAAAAGGATGGGCACTTGAAAAATGGAGATAAGAATTTGAAAACGTGTCTTTACGAAATATTTTAGACTTAATCCCCTCCCCAGTCTTAATTAGACTCACATCCAAAAAATCCAGTCTATCCATATTTATAGAACTGGTAAATTCAAAAAAGGTGGTAGTAGTATCCAAATAGTTCAAAAATTCATGTAGCTTCTGCTCGGTATCAATCCAAAAAATAGCTATATCATCTAAAAATCTCTGATAGTGGGACCAACAGTTGCTGTATACAGATCTTAAAACATATTTTTTCTCCCACCAAGCTAAAAATATATTGGCGTATGTGGGGGCACAATTTGTACTAGACATTGTTGGGCAAAGGACTGGACACTAATCAACATGTGTCAAGTGAAGTTAACCCCTTGGCTTACTCTAAAGCTCTTACCTTAGATTTTAATTTGGACTCCAAAATGGTAGTGGACACAATAACAATGGAATGGAATAGATTCACTTCATTGACTGATATCAAAAAGTATTGGCAAGGGACCCCTGAAGATCAGTTATAAGAGGGGAAAAATTTTTAAAGACCTCTTGGAGGGTGGGGGTAAACAGAAGCCTGCACACACCACTAAGAGAAAAGGTACTTTTAAATGTGGAGCATGCACACAGTGAAATTTTATTTCTAATACTGATCGGGTATTCTTAAAAAGGAGGAATAAATGGGTGTATGGTAAAAGTTTTAGTAACTGTAATACTAGTGGGCTAGTATACTTAGTTGTGTGCAAGATCTGTGAAGCTTTTTACGTGGGCAAGACTGAAAGAAAGTTGAAAAGACGCACTTATGAGCATATGTATGATGTTAAGAAATGTAATGTCAAAAATGCTCTGTACAAACATTCTTTGGACTGCCCAGAGGCAAGGTTTGAGTTTTTTGTTTTAGAGATTGTTATTCAGGATGTGAGGGGGGGGCTGCATGATAGACTATCCTTGAGTATAGGGAATTATTGTGGCAGATTACCCTAGATGCAAGCAGGACCCCTGGGCTAAATGAGAACATCTCAACAGCACATCTACTAAAACTCAGGTCTGCCAAGTTATAATTAACTTTTGAAACAAACACATCTACTTACATTTTTTTCTACAAATGCCCATTTTTTCACTAGTATAAATATGTATTTTTATTAATTTTATCAATTTTGTTATAATGCACTACTGAGACGTTATTGACATTATATATGTGATTGTATGTACAGTTTTCACATATATATTTTTACTATTGTTTTTAGGATGTAATTAGTATGTTCTGACACCAGGTGACAGCACTTGGAATGTAAAATGTCTTTAAATTGTATTCTGTCATTTTATTGGTCATTTTTTGATTGGGGGAACTATTTAATGGGCCTTTGCTATGTAATTTATTATTCTGATGAAGTTCTTGTGAACAAAAACGTATCTGGAGTGTTATCAGTGTTTTCAGTGTTTTGCTCATCTATCATTTGGTGCCATTAAACCTTGAAGAAACTGTGAACCTGATTGCTTCCGTCCAGCCTGTTTTTCTTCTGTTAATGATGCTCCTTTTATTACAATCAGTTTCCTTCCTTTACACTGTAAGTACTCTACAGAGTTACTAGGCTTGCAGTGCAAGGGATAATTGAGGAGCCTAGCCAAAATTTTCAGTTTCCCTAAAGTACTGTCTGGTTAAGTGACTTGCTCAAGAACAGGGCATAAGTATGAGGCAAAAATCAGAGTAGTTCTGCAAAACTGGAGAGAGATAGGAGCAGACTACTCTAAATTACTGAAAACATTAAAAGAGTAACAGGTTTTGCATCAACATGAATGTTATTTATCCTTTGTTAACCAGGTTGTCCAACTAGTCTAGTGGTTTCTTTTTTGGAGGAAAGACCTAAGGTGGTATTGATATCACTATGAGACATTTGGCCAGGGTATCAGAGAACTTCTCCTACTCATTGTTGTTGCAAGTGGGACCCATTTTCCACAAGCACTTCCTGTTTCCATTACAGGCACAGAGGCAGATGGAGAATGAATGAGATAATGGACTTGTGAGAGAAATGGATGAGAAAGCTAATACTGAGACTAGAGAATGCATGCAGGATTCTGAGGAGATATTTTAAAAACATCTGTTTGATGGAGATGAGTCGGCAAATGATGGATGCATAATTACAAGTTGGGAGGGTTGTGGGATGATTTACTTAAAGAAATAGTGATGCAGAGTGAGCCAGAAAATGATGGAGGCATTTCCTATGTGGACATTATGGAGAAAATACAAATGGGGCATGCCAAGACAATATGGAAGAATAGTGGTGAGATGGAAAAGAGAACGTATGCAGAGACAGTAAAAGAAGACAAAAGAAAAGTAGCAGAAAAGAAAAAGGCAGAAGAAAATGAAAAACAGAAGTACGTGATAAGGATTCAAAGTAAAGAAGGCAAAGAAATGGGCAGGTATGCAGTGCAGGACAATTTAATAGTTCCTTTGGGTATAAAAGCACATTAGGTAAGAGCATTTATTCTTATTAATAGAGACATTTTCTAACATTATATCTGAGACTGTTTTTTTCAATAGAAAATTTACTTGGAGAATGTGAAAAAAAAGAAAGACTGTAACCCATGAAATCTTTATGCGATAAAAGCATTTAACAGGAAAACAAAAAAAAAATCATGTACAAGTTTGAACAGAGGTGGAAAGAGATACTTTGAAAGGACATTTAAAAACTTTATGTAAAGAAGTACTGGACATTGCAAAAGTTTACAATAAAAGATGTCTATGGACTGGTGGATGGAATTCGGTGGTGGTGCTGCGGTAGCATTGTCGCCTCACAGGAAGACATTGTCCTGTTCGATTCTCAGCTAAAGCACCTTCTGTGTAGAGACATGCATGAATGGGCGTACATTCGTTGAAGGTTGTGTGTCAGGGCTGGCAACTCGGCACATAAAAATCTACTGCCAATCATTAGTAGACCGGAGTTCCGCTGTGGCGACCCCTAACCAGGAAAAGCTGAAAGACACAACAACAACAACAACTAAAATAGAAAGAGAAATATTTTATATATATATATATATATATATATATATATATATATATATATATATATATATATATATATCAAGCATGATAAATGTGTAGGGGAATAGGGGTGTCATAAAATACTAGAAACTACCCAAATCATGTTATTTGTGGAAAAGAAGGACATTTGATAAGTAACTGTGATAAAAGAAAATGTTATACTTGTGGGAAAATGGGACATGATGCAAAAAAAGTTAATTGAAATGTCATAAATGTAACAGAACTGGACATTTATGGATTAAGACAAAGAAAAAAGAAAGAGAGGAAAATGAACAAAGAGAAGAAATGCTAGAAGTAGTAGAAATAGAAGAAGAATTAGATGTAAAATAATAAAAAGGACATAGAGGAAGGCTCTAAAATAAGTGATGAAGAAGACATAAATTGAGAGATAGCAAAAGACAAATAATTTTATTGGTAAAGGGTAAAGGACAGAAAAAGAAATTTTAAAGGGACAAGTACAGATGAAAAAAAGAAACTGAATGGATGAAAAAGAATGTCTTTACAGCTAATGGCTTGAGGTTGATGTAATGCTTAAGGTATTTGACTCACAGATGCAAGGTATCAGTATTTGATTCTCACCTTTGGGGGGGGGATTGGCTAGGCTTGGAATGGTCCATTAAGGCAGCTAGCCTAGTAATTAACTATGAACTTATAAAACCATGAGTCTAAGGAAAATTAGCACTTTAGAATGTTTTCTGTAGATGTGAATAGTATTAAGACTATAGTAAGAAGAATATGGATTTTGAAGTGGTGTAATACATGTGATATAGATGTAATTAACTTAGAAGATGCATGATTTTTAACAAATGAAGAAAGATTACAAACAGGGAAACTATGGGGAGGAAAGATAATATGGAATTTGAGAAATTATAGATGTTTTGGAATACCATATTCTGTAGAAATACAGTAAAGATATTAGCTGTAACTTTAGAAAAAATGGGAAGATTAGCCAATGTATATTTAAAATGGAAAGAACAAATATATAGAATTATAACATTGTATGCTTATACTAATTACAAAAAAGGGAAGGTTTGTTTAATTCGATTTTAGTCTATGTAGTGATAAATATAAATATATTATAATAACAGGAAACTTTAATTGTGATTTAAAGGGCATAAATATAAGTATGATAAATTTTGGGGTATCATAAAAAAAGAGTAAAAGAAAAAAGTATGTATAAATGAAGAAATAAAATGTTTGTTTGTCTTTTTCTGGTTAGAGGTCGCCACAGCAGAACTCTGGTCCGCTAATGATTGGCAGTAAATTTTTATGATGCCAAGTTGCCAGCCTGATGCCCAACCTTCAATGAAGGCACGCCCATTTACAAATGTCTTTTGGAGGCCACTCAACCATGGGGAGGACATGTAAACTCCACACAAAAGGCTCTCCAGCCGAGAATCGAACAGGAGAACCTCTTGCTATGAGGCAACAATGCTACTGCTGTACCATTGCGGCTTATGAAGAAATAAAATCTTACACATAAAAATATTTTTGTGCAAAATAAAAACTGATTATATATAAAACGAAATAAAAGTATGGTATAAGAATGTAATGATAAAACATTACTCTGGGAAAATCTAACAGATGGAAAACAAGTAAAGCTGTAAAAATAAGAAGCTAATGGTGTAATCAAAAAGTAGAATGCCAGTATTTTTTTGTGAAGACTGGTAATAGATAAATTACCAGCAAAAGGAAATCTGCCATATAAAAAGAAAGTGATAGAAGAAACTACTGATCATGTGTTGTGAAATGTAAACGAGTCAAAAAGTTATGGGTAAAACTATGTAAAGAAGATTTACTGAAGATGTAAAAGAAGTTGATAAAATAAACATGGATATGATTAAATATGGATATTATAAGACTAGAATTACAGAGTATGTTGAAAGAATAGATAAAACGTTATTTTATGTCATATTGTTTATACGGCATGAAAGAATAAATGAAATTATGTTTGATGGTAAACAAATTTTAGCAATAATATTAAGTATTTCAAATGGTGATTATAGAAAAATTAATGGCAGTCTAATAGGGATGAAAATTTAATATGATTCTTAGGAAATTTATGAATATGTGTAAATATATTTAGATATCTATATATTTGTACATTTGTAAATATCTGTAAAATATAAATACGTTATAAATATGAGTTTTTTGTGTACAAATAAAGAACCCCTATGCTTTGGAGTTGCTAGGTGACACAGGAGAGCTCCTATAGTACAAGGAAAAGGCCTAAGGGAAGCAGCAGCATGGAGAAGAAGATAAAAGCTATGGAGAGTTTGGAGATGGAAAGTGAGAAACTGGAGAAATTTTATTTGATATGGAGTTTCAGAATGTAAACAAAGATTCCTGTATGTTGGATATTACAAATGAGAACTGTTTAGCTGTCTCAGTGGACGAAGTAAGTAAATCTAATGAAGTGGTTCAGATAACAGAACTGGTGTCAGGAGGGCTTGCAGATAATTTTCTGTTAAAAATAAATGAGCAGGATGATCCAGGGGAAAGTTCTGCTGTTTCAAATGATGAGATGACAGATAACTGTTTTGGGAAATACTGAGAATGGTAATATAGAAAAGGAGCCAGGTAATGTTTCAGGGTCTATATTATATCATCGAACGTTTAAAAAAGCAAACGCTGATTGATCGACCTAATTTAAGCAAAAGCTTACATTCTCGAACTGTCAGATCAGCGATTTTTTTCCCAGGGAAAAAAATCGCTGATCCAAAACACATACACACAACACAAGCACACCAAACAAACAGAAATCCACACACATACACCTAAAATCTGATACCTAACCCTACACTAAACTATGCACACACCACTAACGACCCACTTACCTTAACCCAAACCCTAACCCTAAGGTCTGTCACTATCGCACATTCACCTCACTCGCTAACTCACTTAAATCTGCCCTAACCCTCATGTCCACTCAATCGCACACACACCTAACCCGAGCCCTAACCCTAACTCACCTAAATCACCCTAACACTCACATCCACACAATCGCACACTTACCTGAATCCGACCGGTAACTTTCCACCATAACACTGAAAATACCGAAGCAACAGAAACGGACAACCAAATTCTTTCCCTAGGAAAAAATTCGAGTTTCTGCTGCTTCGATATTTTGCAGTTTCACAAAAATAAGTTTGATCAATCAGCGTTCGCTTTTTTAAGAGTTCGAGGATATAATATAGACCCATGTTTCAGCAGAGAATGCAGGAATTAAAACTTATGCAGCAGTGACAGAAAACAAAAGAGGAAAGCAACAGCAAACTGAGGAGTCTGGCGTTGTGGCAGCTGGCAACGCAGTAACCAAGACATATGCAGCAGTGACAGTAGGCAAAAAAGGAAAACAGCAACAATCTGTAAGTCAAACTGTTTTAATAAGAAAATATGGCAGCTATGAAAATAAGAACAAAACTAACACTGTATTAGGCAGATATTATGTATGAGACAATTTAGTAACTGTTTTGGATTTTAAAGCTTAAGAAAATCTCCTCCAGATTTAATAAAATCTGTCTAGGCATAGTGTAAAGCCTAAACGGAAGGTACTGTGTCCGTGTACATGGAGCCCCCACAGTAGAGATCCATGCATAATAATGAAGGCACTTTACTGATGGACAACTGGGTGAGGCACTACTGAATCAGTGTAGGGAGTGTGTCACTAACTGTGTCCATAGATGAGTAACAAATCCCCTGCACTGTCCAAGTGCCTGATAGCAATAAATGCAATGCATTAATTGTTTCTTTATTTTTTATTTTTTTATGTTTGCATGGTGCAGCATGTAGCAACTGACACATACCAGATGTCTAAAAATAGAAACTGGGTGCATTTAATTAATGAATCAAAGGTCAACTTTAAGCATAGCTTAGTGGGTCTTTGTGGTGCTGTGCTTTGTGGTACTTAAACATGGCTCAGAGGTGTATGTATAAAAGTATAGCAGCAGTCTCTATGTTAATGTAGCCAAGTGGTTAGAGTCACCACCTTCTGTGCAGTAGATGTGTGGTTTGAATACAGATAAGGGGAATTAATCAGTCATTTTCTAAATATAAATTATGCCAATTATTTTTAAATCATGATGTGCTGCACTGAGCTAAGCTCTGCCAGGCTATGCTCATCCAAGATAACCACTGCTAATGCAATTTCTGTTTAAGCACCTCTTGGCTGCACTTAGCTGGTTTGCCTACTGGTAAACATTGCCAAGCAGTGGCAGTTTAAGCAATGCTCAGCTCAGCTAAGCTGTCTTGCATGGTGTTAAATGATGTCAGGGAGGGTGGCCTAATGGTTATGGTGTTTGCCTTACAAACACAAGGTGCTGGGTTTGAGTCCCAGAAGGGATAATTGGCTAAGCTTAAAATGGCTCACAAAGGCAGTTAACTTAGTACTAATCTATGAACCTATGTGGAACTGAAAGCACAACTGAAAATTGTCAAAACCTTGGGTTGGGAGGGTGGCCTAATGGTTAAGGTGTTTGCCTTACAAACACAAGGTGCAGGGTTTGAATCTCACAAGGGATAATTGGCTAGGCTTAAAATGGCTTGCAAGGGCAGTTAGCTTAGTACTAACCTATGAACCTATGTGCTGCAGTTTTAAAAATGGTCCAGTGATTCATAAGGGTGGAAAAACAGGCTATATTAAGTGCACTAGGCAGGAATGCAGCGTATTCTGCTGGAGTTTGAATTGTGCAGGAACTATGGCAGGTGTTGGAGAGGGTGCATGCTTCCGGGCATAGAGGTGTATCATTCTGGAGTCCAGGGTCATGGTTGGACTCCTCGTGAAAGACCATGAACACTGGCTGCTGCAGGGACTGTTCCAGAGATCAGAGTACAAGTCAGAGGCCTGGGACTAGCTGGCACGAGTCCTCATCAGTGCAACAGGTATCCCCGCACAGGTGAGCAGGTCCATCACCATTATGGCAATCTGAAGTGGCAGAAGAGGGGACTTCTGGACACCTGGGCCCACAATGCTTGTGATGGGAATGCCCCACATGTTTGTAAGTACTGTTAGCATTGTTTTATCATTATATAATCTGAATGTGTGATAGACAGGTATGCATAACGGTGTGTTTCTCTCCCTACAGCTGCAGAACAGACAACTCGCAACCTACAGGTCCATGCAGGGCACTTGGCCAGGTTGCACTGTGAGCATGGTGAGTACAGATTAATTTGCAATCTATAGTAAAATATACAAGATAGAGTAATTAATTCCCTGCCAGTAGGTACATACAGTACAGATTTGTGTATTGCAATGAATGTGGATGTAGGCCTCTATTGCAATAACTGACTACTGCCAAGTATAGTGCAATAAAGATTAAAGCATGAAACCTGATAATGTTAATGAAATAAAGTTACTTCTGCAGTAATTGTGGAATTACAGCTATATTACAACATCTGCATTATATAAACTGTTGTGCAACAAAGACTGGAAAATATACCAATAACTGCATGAAGGCACCCCTAATAAACCAGTGTTGTGCAATATGTGTGTAAGTAGGGCTGTTGTTCATGAAATTGATTATGACATCTGCTCTGAAATACAGACACAAAGAATATCACTAAGTGACTCAAGGTTAGCTAAGGAAGAATGTTATGCTGAACTGTAGATTTAGAGCTGTACTACAAGATATATGCATAATGGCATTTGTTCTGCACTAACATCTGAAGCAATACAGGAACACCAAAGGTAGAAAGTGTATATCAGGATTGTCCTGTGTTAACCATTGCATTTCAGCTATATGCATTCCTACTCTGAGGTACGGTGCTGTAGGCAAGTATGAAACTGTAATGGCTGTAGACTGCAAATATACTATCTCCAACTGTATATGGGTCAGGTAGACAACCCAGTTCTCTAATATGGTGTGCACATGTCACAGATATTTCCACCCACTAAGAGTTTATTGTGTATGCCAGAATTCTATGTATTAATGTACATTTTACCTAGTATCTCTGTCATGCATGAATCTCATGCATGTATGTTCAAGTGTCACTGTAATCTTGTATAAAACTGTACTACTACTACCAGGTCATATTTTGTTTCCAGGTGAGCTGCAGGCAAACATTAGTCAATCGATAGTCAGCAGTAGCTCAGTTTGTTAAACACTGTGTGTGATGTACATTCTGTCACACACAGATCGGGGTTTGAATCCAGTAACAGGTACTAGTAAATATTACTGAATCAGTTATGTAGTGTTAATAGATATTTTCCCCACAGGAATTACAGGTAAATGTGTGCAATAACCTTAGTATAGGTTAATAATTTGTCTGTTTAGATGTAACAGAGTGTTAACAGTATTGATGAGGACTGTGAGAAGATGTCATAAAATAAAGGCATCAAGTACAATACTAATAAAAGTTAATACATTAATTAAAATGTGTAATCTTGGTATGGTTGTATACCTGGTGTGTCTATGAATGTTTGCTGATGATCTAACCCCATGCCTGCCAAGGACAGCACAATGGTTGTATACTCTGGTATGGTACATGTCTCTCAAGTTTCACACTGTCATGGACAGTAATCACTGTTGCTGAATCCCTCTGTCACAGATCTATGATTGACATGATTATATCAATAGCACAGTCACAATACATCAGTCCACAGTACACACTGGTAGTGATATAGGTCCACCTGACATGTAATAGTCCTCTGTAATGGTGTACCTGTAGGTGTTACTACTTGGCCCATACTGTCCCATGTGGATAGCTTGAGAGGTAAGTACATGCTACAGCAGCTATAGGACACTGTTATACATAAAGGAAGAGCAGATCTATAGAGTATATTACAGTACTGTTGCAAACTATACAGCCTATACTGGTATTAATGCACTGTATTTCTCTCTTCCCCCACCCCTTATCTTCATCATAATTTATTATTGCTATACATTGGTTATGGTTTACTATTAACATATGTTGTTTCCCTAAATGTTATGTTGGGCCTTGTGTTTTATTATTGTTATGAATTACAATGGTTGCATACTAACATATCTTGTTGAATTACCTATGTTGTTGGCCTTATGCCATAACTGTTACTGGCATGCTGTTACTATACTGACTACTATCTTACGTACTGTTGTGTTCCATATACTATGCAATGTTATGTTACTGGGTTATTTGCAAGTTCTGGCATGCTGTTATAAGTAACTAAAAGATTTGTTCATTACTAATCTATACACATTGAAATATCTGAACATCACAGTTCAACTGGGTAGGCTGGTTGCTAGCGATCCATCTACCCTACATCAGTCGGCCATGGCACTGGGTCCCACAAACCAGTGGTGCCCCCTCTGTTGGCCCTGCACCACCTATGGCTGGAATTGTCTCAGGGGACAAGGCCCATCTGCTCCTGGGAGTGGGAGTGGAGGGGGGGTTTGCCACCCAGGATCAGCTGCCAGTGATGGTGCACAGGATAGTTCATAGTGGGGCTGAGGAATGCCTATGCCAGATTGAGGGCAGACTTGCCAACTTGGGGGGGCCTAGTGGCCACAGTATCCAGCTTCCAGCACAGCCACCATAAGGGCAGTGAAGGAGCAGTGTTGACTGCCCATGGGTGGGGAACTCAGTCACTCTGCTGCCATTTGGGGGCACATGAACCTCTGATTCCACAACACCCTCCCCGTCTAAGGTGTTTACCCCCTCATGTGTCACACACCACCCCTGTATGCTGTCTTGTCTGTCTTATCTGTCTGCAAATGCAACCTCTCCTACCCAACTTGCCTTATATCCCTTTCCCAATAATCACTCTATCCTCAAAAAAAAAAAAGGGGGCAACTGTCCCACAAAAAAAATATTGCCCTATACATAGCTCTCCATTTTTCACATTTGTCTGCTGGACATTACTAATTACATTAATTGATCAACACATTTATGTTGCCATCAGCCCTCTCTTGGGGGTGTGAGGCTCCAAATTCTGTAAAACCTGCACAGCTGTTGCTGTAGAAGAAATGGAGAGCTATGGTCCTTTCATACACCCATCCTGCACATCCCTACCTGCCTTTTATTATGTTTTCCCCTTCTTGCCCCCATTTCACCACTTTCCTATTACCTCTTTTTTATTTTCTTTTTTCTTTGTAGTGTGAGTTTAAGTAGGCTAAGCAGTGTGGTATGCCATGCAAACCCACACAAACCTGCTTAAAACTATTTAAAAGTGCCTTAATCATCTTATATGTTTCTGACAGTGTTAGGCACATCTGCAAAATAATCACCCTTACCAGATCTTGAACCAGGGGCCCTGTCAACTACAGCATAGTGCATTAGCCCACTAGGCCACTCAGTTTTGAATTAAAAGCAAGTGTTATCAACAACATATCCTGATTGCCATTGACACACAGCAAGTACATATAATGGGGAAATTGGCAGTGTACTTGGGACTGTGATGCAGACACTACACCAGTACACAGCCAAATAAATATTAATGGATGTACGTGAAGCCTGGGATAGCACGTATAACTGTCAACTGTACAGACTGTTGCAGAATGTCCACAGTTGTGCCCCCTAGTTTTGGCATGGTTTCACAAAAAACATATCTGTCTGCTAAAGTACTGGCAAGTTATTAAAGATTGAGGTTCGAAAATCATGACAGACATTTGAGTCTCACACCTCATACCCATCAGAAAAAACATGCTAATGCAAGTCCTGTGTCACAGACTAATTGCATCCACATATCCCCTGCAAATACACCTGCTGCAGTAATGACTCAGTAACTTGGTCTGTTAAATGCTATGCATGCAGTACATTTTGCCACCCACGGTCCTGGGTTTGAATCCAGTGTGCTGCACTTCAATTACATTCTTGAAAATACAGCAAATAATGACTGAGTCATACAATTTTAACCAAAACAGGTTGCTGCTACTGAATTAACTGCTACCCATGTTAGCAAGTCACAGGCCTGTAGGTAGGGACACATTGCACATATTTGTATAGCTTACCTATATGTCACCTACTACTCTCTGATTGGCACTCTTACATGATAGATGTAACTTAACTCATTCACTCCAGTGGAGCTCAGGAAGTTTGCACTGTAACTTTCAATGGGCAGAGCCTAAGCCTTTTGACAGAATCAAATTATGTCCACACGTTTCAAACAAATGCCCATATCGCTGGAACCATAGGAGTTATGAAAGAAGTATAAATGGCAAATCCTTCAGCACAAACTGTTTTTATAGCAGTAGAATTCTTTAGGTTATAGGTCTTAAAGTGGATTTTAGAAGTCACAGTAAATACAGTAACTGTTATGTTTGTAATATTTTATAAACAACTTAGAATACCTCAGCAACCATTGAAGTTACACACATATTGTCAGCAGCATTTTATTCATCTAGCTGAGAACTTTCATATGAGGCTAAGGAGTTCTGTCTGTGTTACTTGGTTGTTGAGATATTTAGAAATATATGAAATTATATCTATATAATTTAATGTCATAAAAACAACAGTTATTATCTTTTTACCAGCACTAGACAGAGATCAAATATTAATGCAGTTGAGTATCCACTGTGCAAGCTTTAAGATAAAATATTTTTAAACCTTGTACATAGCATGGTTTTAGAATTACTGATGCAAATATGAACAAGTAATATGTGACACCTAGAGGCGTCAGTAGGAGTTAACTGCAGATGCACCTGGAGGCATCACTCAGATGTAATGAATTAAGCACATGCCTTGACTAGACTGCTATGAGTATCCTCACCTTGGCTCTGCTGTAATGACAGAACTGAAACTGCTCCCTCAGTGACACATACAGCTTGCTATCTTCCAATGTATACACACTCCCCACTATAAGTTCTAGGCGAAAAGCAGCAGCTGCAGGCTGCAACATACGTAGCTGTATGTTACTCTACTTGCTACAGACCTACCATGCCTCACAACCCACTAGAACAAGGGATCCACACAACACACATACATAAATGGGTGAGGGGCAAAGGTCAAGCGATAGGGACATGTGTCACAGTCTGCACCTACAAACATACAGAGTTGATAGACCAGCATCTACTGCAACAGCGCGCATATTCTGATGGGTATGCCATCTGACATTCACATGTCCCTTCCCCCTTACCGACCTCAGCCCACAATGTTTAACACTGAACTGCCAGATAATCATAAAGTCATTTGACAATGGCCAAACATATCATGCAAAACTGTGAACGTACTTCATAAATCTCAACAGTCAACAGTATTTGTACCTAACCCTTGTGATGCTATAGTCTCCACAGCTCACTAATGTCCATCTCACAGACTACAAAAGGGGCTAAGGCCTACATGAAGGCCTCAGATAGTGCACTGTTGTGCCATGTCATTGGCTGATGAAACTGCAACCTAGCTGTTCTGGATGCAATTAGCAACTCTGAGCCATGAATTGGTGTACAGGCAATTACCAGTTAATGAACATTACCTATAAAAGGCAAGCAACTGCCTATGGGAAACAGGTCTGTAACTTGCTTTAACAAGACAGACTGTGATTTACCAAGCATTTGCCATTAGGATTTCTTCAAAAAAGGATTACATCACTCTACCAGGTATGTAATACAAGTCCCCATATAATAGGATGCAGATGGAAGGATGGAGTTCTGTGGAATATGGATCACAACAGTCTGTAGTATATCTGTAGGAATGACATGTAGTTGATAACTCTGCTGTCCAACAGCTACAGGTATGCCTCTCAACTGTGCCTGCTGTGAATTACATCACAACTGTGGTCCTCTTGCTCCCTCCTACAATAGTCGGATTCAGTACAAATTGTACTGGATTATGTGTTAGACATATTGACAGTAAATAAGGGTAGACACAGCTGTCATATCACATGATGCACTGTCATTCAGCTCCTTGCAGTCTGTGAATGTCACACAGGAATAGTTCAGACATTGTAAAGGTGTCCCTGACTGTCCCTAATGTCCTCTGGCTAGGTCACAGTTTAGTCGACATTCGTATGTCATTGCTTGAGAACCGCCTACAGTAGTAAGTCAGGTCATACCCATTATTACTGGGGGGGGGGGGGGCACAGGCCAAACCCCAGCAACAGAGTATACATATTGGGGATACAAAGTGAGAGTATGAATAGAGTAACAGATATTACTGTAGCATAACTTTTTTCTGAGGGTTCTGATGTGTGAAAGCCAGATTCTCTGTATTCTGAGAACATCAATCAATTATTGGCCAATCGCTTTCCTGACATCCACAAGTTTGTGCCAAAAGGACCACATATATTAGGCACATGTGCACATTCAGCAAACATCTGTGTACTGGAGAAGTATGACACCTGCAGGGAGGATATAGTATGGCAGGTTTGCATTGCTGTCTGTCATTGTGGCACACTGATTTTGCTGGACTGTCTCCATAATGAATACTTGTAATAACATACAGCTATGTGTCTGACAGTGGCCGTAGGACATAGTAGTGGGACTTTGCCCACAGGGGACACACCACAGTAGATGGCCTTGATGAGTGTGGAGATATAAAGCACACTCTGTCATGGCACACAGGGACATAACCAGTATTGCTACTATGTTGGTAATAGCGACATACATAGTGTGTTGATAGACTGCATGGATGTGCAGGGGTCTGTACATAGTGGATATCAATGTGTCTGGTCAAGTGATGTCCTCCCCTCTTGTTGTCTTTCAGAAAGGACGTATTGAAGGAGGCAGCCACCATTTTTACAGGCTGCAAATAATGTCATCCTGGATGGCCTCAGACTGCATCACAACTTTATTCTGTCCAGGACTCGCCAGCATCATGACCAATTTGCAGCACTGAGAGCTGACCTAGTTACAGCAGTCAACCAAGTAGGCTGCAGGACAGAACCTATGAGCAGGTCCAACACAGGGCCACAGATATGATCAATGCTGCATGGTAAAGGGCTGCCACTGTGACCAGGGACCATGCTGCCACCGGTGGAGGGCCTGCACTAGAACAACCACTCTTAGCCACAGAGGAATGCCTGGCAAATCTGGGAACAACCACCAGCTCCCAAACATTCCTCACCCCATACATTGTGGAGGTGGGTACCACAGCATTCACAGTAGAGGAGCATCCAGGTAAGCTTCCTGTGTTCATCAGTATAATAATGTATCAGTCATTGTGGCAGCATCTGCATACCAGTACATGGATATCAGGTCCATCTGAATTGGGGGTTGGTTTGGTTTTAAGTTGCACACACATACTCAGAATGCCAGCAATGTAGGCAGTATCACATTAGCTACTGTACATGTTGATATAAGCACATATTACCCTGTAACAATGTCATATTTGGTATTGCTGACAATACCTCTCCCTCACATTTCCATAGATCTGTCAGGTGTGGCCAGAGTGCAAGGTTCTGTACCTAGTAAGTATGATGCTGCTGTTGTATGGATCATATGTACCCTAAGAATGTTAATGGATGACATTTTGCCCTAGGCACAACTGTTATGCTTAGCCAGAGTACAATACTTGTGTGGTTAGTTTTGGAGGGGTTAACTGATGTGCATTGACTGGGTAATGACAGTTGTGTATTTGCAGGAGCAGAGACACATTTGCACTTATATTTGAGAAGGTCTATGCAGTCTGCTATACAGAGACAATCACTCACAGATGCCTGTTCACACACAATATGGAGATAGTACATACCTGAGGCAGTGATACTAGAATTGGCATAGTATACCTAAGATGGGTGCACTGTGTTTTAGGTGTAGGTCTATCACATACACTGACATATTGCTTAATGCGCAGGTGTATAGTACTGGCAACATTAATTGGATGTAGCTGCAGTGCAGCTTATAAAAGGCCATGTTTTGTAGTCTGCATGTGTGTTGTGCATGCGATCAGAAATAAGATGTGATATGTGTAATGCAGTTGTGGCTCCTCGCCTGTAGGTGTATGTATATGTGGATCACCATACATACTAGTGCAGATAGTTGTTGTTCTTCTTCTTTCAGCTTTTCCAGGTTAGGGGTCACCACAGCGAAACTCCAGTCTGCTAATGATTGGCAGTAGATTTTTACGGTGCCGAGGTGCCAGCTCGACGTCCAACTATCAATGTAGGCACACCCTATGCATGTCTTTCGAATGTCACTCAACCACTGGGAGGACATGCAGACTCCACACAGAAGGCACTCCAGCCAAGACTCAAACAGGAGAACCTCTTGCTGTGAGGTGACAGTGCTACCGCTGCACCACCGCCGCATCATAGGTAGTAATGTACTTATTTTGTCTTCCTCCTAACAGGTGACTATGGAGGTTGGAGTCTGCCCTCCACACAACCTGATGTCAGTGACTCATCAGACTCTCATGATGGTGGTGGCCATAGTGAGGCAAAGGTGGGGTTGTTGGGGGCTGAATATGTTCCATGGGTTGACATCCCACTTCCTCCCCCAGTATCCTCACACACAGTCAGTATGCCCACACATACCCAGTCCCCTGTGGCCACATATATCTGACAGTCAGAGTGTAGTGACATCAAACAGGAGAGTGTGGCAACTATGGCATTAGTGAGTGAAGACACTAGCCATAGCCAGAGAGCTGGTGAAGTCACACACAGGCAGGTTAACTGGGATGCTCAAAGGAGGACTGCTGCCCATCCACCACCTGTCACTGGTGTCACATCAAGGGTCACTCGATGCATGTTTTGGTCCATCATGGAGCACAGACATGTTCCAAATGCAACACCAGACAGATGCTCAGGATCATGATGCAACACAGTCTGACATCCATCACTTCCTCCACCACATTGGTGATGCCATGGATCATTTCACTGCTGCAGTGGACAGACAGTAAGGTGAGATATTGTCAGTCCTTGACTGCACATTGTGCTGGAACATCTGGTGGGAGGAGGGCATCAGACAAGTGGATGTAGGTCAGCAACATCATCTGCTGAGAGTCCACGTGGCTATGCACATGCACTCTCCCATAGTGGCAGTACCTCCAACACTACAGAAGGGAATGTGCTGTTCACACCACAATGTGGCAGGTCATGGGCATGTGGTCATGGGAAGTCCTGTGTGGGACACAGGCCCAGCAGACACCAGTCACCATCAGCAACTAGCACCACATCTGGTCCTGGGCATGGTGGTGACAGTGCCACTCCTGGCAGAGCCAGTTCTCATGTTTCTGGCCAGAGATGGTGAACTGTCCACTCTGCCATGTATGGTCCACAGCTGTCCAACATACACATGTTTTGGACTAGCACTTGGTTTGATGGTATACATGCACACACTCAAACATCACTGTCACATGCAGGTAACCAAGAGACACACACGGCACCTCTCCATAGCCCAGCTAAACAGCACCCCTTCCTGACTCACACACATGCTGTCAACTATTTGGCACAGCATAGGCATCTGGCACTCCCACATCACACACTGTGCATGTGATGATACATGTGCCACATCCCTGTCATCCATACCATTGATGCAGGGACATGAAAATATGTGTCTGAGTCACAGGGTGATTTTATTGCATTACATTTGTCTTTTTAGTGCGGTAGTGTTATGCCATGACAGGTGCTGTATGCTGGCATGTGTTATGAGTACACATCAAAGTTTGTGTACCTTTGTTGCATGATGTTAGATTGGCAGTAGTGTTGCAGAATGATGGGTGTCTCACAGAGCTCTGCATTTTACTGTTCCAGGGGTCTGAGTGGCTAAGCTATGGAGAATTGGCAGCAATACAGTGGTAAAGGACAGCACAGCAGAAATATGACATCAGCAAGGTACGGCTGTATATGTGCATGGTTACCTAGGTGCATATGTGTAGAACAGTGTGTCAGGGACAATGGAGGCAGTAAGCATAATCTTGTATGCATACCCTGTGACAAGGCCTGTTACCTTTGATACGTGGCACCTGGGTGTTATGTACTTACACATGTATGTGGTGGCAGGTAGCATGTATGCCTCAGTAAATGTGGGTTATTTTAGGGCCAATAGATAGTGACAGGGCAGTAAAATGCATGACAACTGCACACCCATATAGCCACATGTGTACTGCTGCATGGAAATGTATTTGTGCACTCACACACACACAGAGTTGCCCTTAGTGATATTCAACCCCCTACCTATCTATTAGCATACACTATAGCATTACTTATCACATATGTCACAGAGCTTACCTGTTTTGAGATTGTCAACCAGTGCTGTTAAGGTGGATGACATCAGCAGGCCTTGTAAAGGAGGCCAATGGGGAGGCTGGCAGCTAGTCACAAGGCCTTAAAATGTATAACCATTGTACAGATATAGGCACACTGCTGCAAGGGGATATATTTACACACACACTGAATTGCCGTTTTGGAGATTGCAACCCCTACCTATTGATTAGTATATGCTATAACACTAAGTACTTATTGCATGCACCACAGAGGTTATCTGTTTTGCCATTGTTAGCCAGTGCTGTTAAGGTGGATGGGATCAACAGGCCTTGTAAAAGAGGCCAATGGGGAGGCTGGCAGGTAGTCACAGGGCGTTAAAATGTATAATCACTGCACAGAGATAGGCACACTGCTGCAAGGGGATATATTTACACACACACACACACACACACACACACACACACACACACACACACACACACACACACACACACACACACAGAGTTGCTGTTTTGGCAATTAGATACCGTACCTATCTATCTATTAGTATACACTATAGCACTAACTACTTATTGCATGCACCATTGAGCTTTTGACATTGTCAGCCAATGGTGGCTGACATCAGCAGGTGTTGACAGGGAGGTCAATGTTGAGGAAGTTGCTGTTCACAGGGCCATAAAATGATCGGCCATTGCATAGAAACACTACAGTTCACAGTACTAATTGCACATGCCACCGGTTACATGTGATGTACATGTGGCTGCAGCCATAGTACTTGTGGGCTACGCAAACTAGCCTTGTCTTACGCAGCCTGTTTGGCCTGAAGAGTGAACCTGCTTCATGCTTTTATTGTATCTAGTGTCCTAGTAGTGGCTTACTTATTAATACCTCTGCTATGTGTGTACAGTTACCAGTATGATCATTTCTGGCTGGTTGCACTTTGCTAGGTGGACAATTGGCCAGTGACAATATGGCCTGTCTAAGTCCTGCATTGAAGCCATTGCACATTACAACACCTACTCACCATTGTTTGGCTACAGGGTGACATTCCACAGGCACAGGGTTCTGTGGTTGGGTGGATTATGTCATTATGCAGCCTTGGTCTTTCACCATCGGACAACTGCTATGTGTGTAGGTGCAGATAACCTCAGCATTCTGCATGTAGGTGTGGACATTTGTGCATCCCCACAGACATATGCACATGTGTATATATATATATATATATATATATATATATATATATATATATATAAAACATGGATGTCAACTTAAGTGTAGCTGTGTGCGCATTATGTAACAGTGTTATATAGATATATGTGGAGGGTCTACATCACTCTACAAATTTATGCAGATATATATGTGTGTGTGTGTGTGTGTGTGTGTGTGTGTGTGTGTGTGTGTGTGTGCGCCACATAATGATAGCTAGGATGATCATGTGTGAGGGGTATAGGGAGAGACAGATACGTATACATAACTGTCTGTATGCACAGACATATTTTCACATATCAGTTCTTTAGGCAGATGAGGCATCAGACATGGGCTCAAGTTAGCTAAGTGTAGGAGCATATCCAGTGTGACTGTCAGTAATTACAAGGTGACTCCAGGTCAGATCTAACTGTACTCCTGTCTGGGATATTGTTTGCTGCAGCCAATTGGCTGCTGCACCTAATTCAAATGTCCAGCACCTCCCTGATATTTTGTCCAAGGGCGTCCTTGGCTGTGTGCTGAATGTAATATATGACTCATACCTAGAGACTGTACAGATTGTAATAGACTGTACATAGTTTTGCATCATATGTATGGTACGTTTTACATAGCCTTGTGATTTTCTGGTACATCAGTGGCAAAGCATTATAGAATGAAGTTAGGAAATTATGACAGACATTTGAGTTACTGACTCCATACACACCAGGAAACCCATGCTACTGCATGACCTGTTATTCTCTGAACTTTCTACATTCTCTAGCCACTAGTTAAACCTTATCCTTATATTTGAGCCTTTGTTCCACTACTGTTCATTGGTTTGTCCAGATTTCCTGCTCTAAGTGGTTGTAGGTATGCTGTGACTGGGGTACATGATGTAACACATCACACACAGGGTGACGGTCCTCACATCTCTGACTGTACATGTTTTGCAGAATGTTCAGCATTTTGCCCCATATGTCTGCTCTGCTCCTCATACAGTTGTGTTTTTCCTGTATTATACTACTAAATGGAGCCCACTGAATTGTTGTCCATACTGACACAGTTAAGTGATGGGCTTTACTTCCTGATGCTACTCTGACTTGTTGTAACCTGCTGTTATACCAGCCACCTTCTCAGTCACTCAGAGCATGTATAATGTCTGTAAGTTTGCCCCTCTGTCCCTCCATTGTTTCTGGCTTTGTTCAGCTTTCTTGCAGTAACAGATTGTGAGATATTGACAGTATATGGGACTCATACCATACAAAAGTTATGAACACCACCAGCCATGCTAATTACTTAGCCCACTGAGCCACAACAGCCACCAGAAAGTGAGTGTTAATTCCTCACACTAACAACAGCATAAAGACATGTACACTTTGACCCCTGCATATTATGAAAATTAAGACATGTAGCAAGGTTGTATGGGACAGCCCTGGGATTGTGTGGTCTGCTGATATATTCTTGCAAATGTACTCTGTTACTGCAGTTGTATATGAGCACTAATCTGTTGGGAGCAGGGGGCTGTAGGGATGAGAGTCATGCGTCTGTCCTATACCCCAACTGTTTGGCAATTCTCTTACATACTGCAGTGGGTTTTGCTGCCTTGTGGCCTACTGCATATTATAGGGTAGTCACTACTGGACAGAGTACCTGTTGTTCCACACAGCCATTTGTTCTCTGCAAGTACCCCAGTTGCCCACGCTATTCTCTTGCATAAATGATGCAGGTCTATACATATGTTACCATAGTCTAGTACCCCATACATTTGTTGCAAAGGAGAGTGACTTACCTTGTGCATGCAGTAGTTGGGATACCTGTTTTACAGGTCTGACTCTGTCTGATGCATGCAGTACACAGCCAATACATGGTAAGGTACAGGTTGTGTGGTGTGGCTGGCATCCTTTTTACTATGTATGCGAGTCAGTGTAAGGTTTCAGTCCCTAGGACCCTAGCTTGTCAGTGCATGCGCTATGTGTTACCTCTTTGCCAAGGCTAAGGCATACTGGGTATGCCTATGTCGGCCTACAGGGGCACCATCAGGGGGTTCCTCCTCCCAGTCTCCCTGTGGGTGTGGCTTTGGGGACCTTGGCACTGGTGGAGGGCTGTGTGTCCCTTCCCTGTGATGATACTGGGACAGCTGTTTCTGCAGGATCATATTGTGTAGCATTGCACATAGTGTGAACATCTGTGCACATGTGGCTGTAGAGTACTACTGGTCTCCACCAGATATATTGAGGCACCAGAACCGTCACTTGAGCAGCTCGAACACACATGACATTCCTAGTTTGTGTGTGTACCTCATTATGGCATTCTTCTGTAGCAGTGTGTTCATTTCTGATGGGTGTTATCATCCAAGGTCCCAGTGCATAGCCAGCATCCCCCACTAGATGGCCGCATGGGATGTCCCCCCTGGCAAACATCTGGTACAGCTGTGATGCATGCCAGATATGGGAGTTGTGATAAATGCCAGGGCTGCCAGCACACACATTCATGATGATGTCGTGGGCATTGCACACAACCTGGCAGTTGATGGAGTGATATCACTTACGGTTGACATAGACTCCATCTTTCTCAATGGGCAGTGCTTTAATGTGTACATGAGTGCAGTCTATGGCACCCAGTACCTGAGGATGGTGTGCTACATGGTAGAGGAAATCATACTGCTGGCCCTCTCCTCAGGGGTGTGGGATAAATAAATGTGCTCACTATGCATGTGTTTGCATGGCAGCCAGGAATTAGTGGAGTACCCTGGATGTTGATGCCTGTGAGACTCCCATCATGTCCCCAGTTGGTATTTGATAAGTACCTGTAGCTAGCATTCTAAGGGTTACACATACCTTTGTTTCCACTGGAATGGGTTTCCCTCTATTGGCTCTGGGTCTGAGTTGAGGAAGGCAGAGGTTGATGAGTTCTTGTAGTATGTCCCTGTTCACCCTGTAGCACTCAACAATCTCCAGCTCATGTAGCTCCTGAAAGGTTACCCTGGACCTGAACACTCTTCTCCTTCTCAGTCTAGGCCTATTCAGTGGCAGCATTAGGATTGACCTCAGCCTCTAGCACATACAGATGTAGCAGAGCAGCAACAGCCCCTAGCATTCTGTCAGTTAAAATTCCCAAGTCTGTACTACAATGGTGCTGAATATGGGGGAAAAATCGGATTGTAGGGTGTATTCATACTTTATAATGGTCTGCTGCAAATGCAGCCTGTGTGACTGACTAACTATGATGCATTCCACCTGCCAGGTACGTACATCACTGAGGGGTTTGAATGGCCCAGTGTAAGTGAAACAGGGGTTATCAGTATTTTATACATGATTGGCTTTCCCAGGCAATTTCCTTTTTTTCTTTTTTTTTTTATAACTGCCTTCCCTGCTAAGCACTGTGGCATGCCTCACAAACCCGTGTTGCAGGTATAAACAATGTTCAGCAGTCAGTAGACACACACCCATGCATGAGCACACTTATCATAGCTCAAACCAGCTAAAACATGCTCCCACAGCTGAACAAAGCTTAGCAGCACTGGAATACTCCCCTGCTTAGCTGAGAGGTGTGCTGCACAAATGGGTGCTGCTGAGCTCCATTCAGCTTAAATATATAGTGATGCACCCCCTTTTGATGTCAGCTAGCTCCTCTGTGGACATCAACATGGTTCTAGTGCTACATAGATTTAATCTGCGGACACAGTAGTCCATTTTTGCTATTCATTTACCCCAGCTCATTTGATACAGATATGTGCACACAACCTGGATAATTCACTATTCCAGGGCCTACCTCCTAAGCAACCACTGACATCTACCATTGTACATACTCCATGCAGGGCCCTATAATGCATTATTCTCACATATTTCTTATTTTTAGTTTTTATACTTTGTAATATATTTTTTTGCATAACAGCATGTTTGCACCCTGCTGGTGCTGCACAAACATAATATGGGTATTAAAAATAATAATTTATTACATTATTTTGCATTATTTTTTGGACACTCAGGGCATAGTTTTACTCATACCTGTGCCTATTATGCAATTTCTGACCTTCTAAATGGACTTTTACAGCCCCTGTTCCATTTTTACTTTCTTGTACATGGAAATTTTCCATGTACACTTTGAACACCAACACGGCATCTGCAGGACTGCCTATCTGTTTGCCTGATTGCTACAGCCCCCTCATTTGCATGTAATTCACCTGTTTATGAGGTGATTTACACACCACAGATACTTCCGTGTTTGCAAGCTCTTGCATGCCCCTCTGCTCTGTTTACTGGATCGCACGGCTGCGTACTTCCATGTATGCTCCATGCCACTATGCCTACATGGAAAATCACTCCATGTAGGCCTTATTGAATTCCCCCTCTGTCTTTTATACATAATGGGACATAGACTTTTTGTGACTTAACATTTGAAACTGATGGACTGATAATGAAATTTCTGGAGGTACGTAACGAAAAGAAGGATACGTATCCATGGAACAATTATTTGTTTTCTGTAGTAACTTAAATTTTAAAATATGTGACTTTACAGTTTACAGCTGATGAACTGAAAGAAATGCACTCAGGATCTGTGTGAAACTGTTGATAACATTGTGAAACTTAGAGATGACAGAAGCTTATAGAATGGAGGTCGGAGGTCGGAAGGCCTTTTAAAATGTAAAAAAAAACATGGTGAAACACTTGTAAAGTGTTAATTTTGTGTCTAGTCATAAAGAGGCATTAAGATATGCTAGCCAACCTAAATCATGTTTCTTTTGTGGGGACTTTTCTCATTTAATTAATGATAGTGGCAATGTACAATGTAACCATTGTGAGGAGAAAAGACATACGACAGGAAAGTATGTGCCTGAGTGCAGATTGTTTAAAAAAGGGGGACACTTTTGAATGAACTGTCAAGAAGAAACAGAAAATAATGAAAAAGAAGGGGAAAGGCTTCAGGAGGCTGTGGGAAAGGATCAGCTATTGAAGAAGAAACTGTAGAAGAAAAATAAATATAGAGGGGGAAATTCTAACAAATGCAAATCTGATTCGGAGGCTAAAGGATCATTTGTATATAAACCCAGTAAACATATACAATTGGGGAAAAGAGTAAAAATAAGAAAACAAAAAATTTAAAATGATTTCCCCCAAACTTAAAAAGAAAGAAAAGCAACAATTTTAGAGTATTTTCAGTAAATGTAAACAGTATTATTAATGCTGTAAGATGAATAGGGATACTGGAATGGTGTGCTAATTGTGCTGTTGATGTTATTCTATTAGAGGATGTACGATCCCTGACACGTGAAGAAAGCTGCAAACAGAAAAAAATGTGAGGTAGAAATATAATATGGAACTTAAGAAGTGAACATTGTTCTGAAGTGGCTGTGTTGTGCTAAAAACAGTAAAACACTAGATGTAATGTTGGTAAGGATGGGAAGGTTAGTTATTGTGGATTTGAGGTGGGGAGAACATGTTTATGGAATATTATATGCATATATAACTAGAACAGAAACAGAAAATATGTGTGTCATCAAATATTTGACTATGCAGTGGTTAACATGAAAATTATAATTGCAGAGGACTCCAATTGTGATTTGTGAATGAGTGGCTGAGTAAAGAAATATGCATGAAGTGTGGTATAAGACAAAGATGTCCCATGACTGCAATATTATTTGTACTGGTAGTGATTAATAAAATGAAAGATACTAGCTATGTGATGCAAAAGGATGTGATGATTCCAATAGTTTTGACATACACAGATGATATAGTTGTTGCGAAGAACTAAATATGGATGAGGGAAGTGTTGGTTTGCCTTAATGGATGTTTAAAGGAAATGGGAATGAGCTTGAATAAAGACAAAAATAAGGGTTTGGGTGATGTGGTGAAATCTGGGGGTATACGTGCTTCAATGGGTGAAGTGCCTTTGCTAGGGAAAACATTTGGTATAGTTATGGTGCAATGAGAGGGTATGATAAAAAATGAAAGAAACATGTCTTCCGTGGAGGAAGTATTGATTAGCATTCAGGTTAAAGGTTTATCAGGTAAATTCTGTATTAATGGGAAAATAGCCTATATATGTCAAATGTCTATATCATCCCAGAAAATATGAAAAGGAAATTGTGTAATTGGTATTTTCTTAGGTGTTTCAAGATTAAACTCAGTGAAAACAGGTGTGTTGTATGAGTGAAGGGGTATTAGGGGTAATAAATCCAGTTATCTATTGGTTTCTTAAAACTTGTAAAGATCATTAAAGTGGGTAAAGAAAGAAAATGAGAACTTAATAGTGAGAATATTTAAACATAAGTAAAAAAAAAGTTCTGGGAGGTAACGAGAATAAGAAAAGGAGAAAATAATATGTAAATGAAGAAATTAAAAGTTATCCTGAAAAATGCTAACATAGAAAAGAAAAATTGATGATACAGAGAAAAATGAATATGATATAATAATGTGACGAAACAATATTAGTATGTAAATTCATGGGAAACATTACTGTAATCCCCAGTGATTAAAAAAAAAAGTTAAAGGAGCCCAGGCAGTTGGTGTGGAGTATTTAAGGCTCTTACCTTTTAATAGTTATGGTTCAGTGTTTGACTCTAAGCCAAGTCACTTAAATAGACAGTGCCTCCTACTTAAATGGCAGGTGGAATGCTGCCTACTATATCAGGAGACAGTCAGGCAGATGTAGTGAAAGTTACAAATGCAGAAAAGGGACTGTCTAACCCATCCCAGATGACTTGAAAACACAATTGGAATTACAGAAACTGGTACTAGGGATGACTCTTCTGGAGCCTGAGGTAGCTGAGAGACTGAAAAAGCTGGAGATGTAAAGAGAACAACAACAAACCAAAGAGAGAGAGAGAGAAGCAAGGGTAGCATTAAAAAGAGATGCTGATCCCTCACCAGAGACATGTGGGTCATAGGGTTGGGGAAAACTGAACCCTAAATGCCCAGATCAGTACAAATCTCTCATTACAATATAAAGAAGGGGGTACTTTTGATAGTTTGATTCTGACAGTTGAAACAGTTTGTAACTGATACCAAGTTAAACAATGTTAGTAGATGATCTTTTTAGCTCATTTAATCACAGGGAGGGCTGTGCTGATTTTTTCAAAATTAGTGATGTTGATTGTTTAAATTATGCTAAAGTTAGAGAAAGTTTACTTGTATGTTTTAAATGGACTGCTGAAGCATGTCAAAAGAAATTCAGAAAATGCTGAAAAAAAGGCAAACGACAGTATGATTGAGCAGTTTGCAGAAATTGACATTTATTTTCATAGTGGATGAGTGAATGTATGGTCAACAGATTTGAAATGCTTGCAAATATTTTGGTAAGGGAACAAGCCCTCAGAGCACTACCTGAAGACATGAGGATCTGGCTGACAGGCTAGGGCTGTAACTGTGATGAAGAGATTGGAAGGAGGTGGATCTCTATCTATCTATCTAACAGGTTGCAATTGCATAGGAAGGGGGTATCCAATATTGCACATGGGTGTAAGGTAACCCATGGGAGTGGCCTAGGATATCACAAGTGGTTCCACAGGTAAACAGAGCAAGCCATGGGGTCTAGTACATTCCCAGGCCATGGGAGTTAGATGTTTTAACCATAACAAACAAGGGGCATGTATAGTGTCACTGTCTATTCAGATAGGGTAAGGAGCAAAAGTCACTGGAAACAGCAAGCAGGCCAAGAACTATGAAAGAAGTGGGATGTCTAGAGACAACAGTTGGACAGAATTACAAGACTCTGTATACTATCCTGGTGGAGTGTAAAGAGCCTGTTGTGAAGAGGAACACAGCCTCTGATCAAACAGGATCACTGCTTGCCTAGGCAGTCAAACTATTTAGGGCCTTTGGAGAGACACATTTTCAGGTACCATTGGCCAGTGTTTACCAAGACTGAGAAAGGAACAAGGGATCAAGCAGGTGACTGTGTTTGAGGATATGCTATTAGATGTCCTAACATATAATGACATTGACAACACAGTGCCTTGTGTGTATGTGTTTACATGCAGCCAGTTATGGAGGCAAACACATGATGGTGGCAATAAGGTGGAGACACAAATGGGACTCACACATTTAACCCAGTCTAGCAATTGAACTGTTTCAGAGGGGAGCTTCTCTGTAGCAGTGAGTTGAAACTGAACCATGGCAGTTGGAAGGTATTGGGCTTTCCTTGGAAGGGATTCTTCATGAGGAGAGGAGAGGTAGGTGGTAGCACTCAGCCTGAATTTGAGACAGCACTATCAGAAAATACCAGTTTTCCTAAGGAAGGGGAGCCAAGAAGCATCACAAAGAGGAGCTGAAACAGGCTCACCTCTCAGACTTTGCCTTACAAAATGCAAGGGAGGGAACCAGGTAGGCTACAGATCCTCAAGGCCAGGGATCATACAATGTAGTAGGAGAGTCTTGCTTTAGAGAGAATGGACCTCAGAAGGAGGGTGAGAGAGAAAGAGAGAGAGAGAGAGAGAGAGAGAGAGAGAGAGAGAGAAAGTAATACAGTAGTTGGTTTCACCTAGAGTATGCTGACAGACACTTCTGGCCATAGACCACAATGTTCCTTTTGCAGGCTATAATAGCTTAAAGCATACTGAAAGATGTCTTATGCAGAATTTTGATTGACCAGATATTGCAAATTATGAGACAAGTTACTACAAGACATGTCAGCAGTACCAAATGGCTAGCACGGCAAGAGACAAAGACAAAGCTGTTTTGATGCCTTTGCCTATTACTGAGGAACTGTTTCAGACTGTAATTTTAGACATTGTGGAACAAGCTCCACAGGTATAAAATATATCTTGATGGAGGGGAATTATCGATCTAGATACCCAGAGGTGATAGTGCTGCCTCCCTTGAAGTAGAGAAGGTGGCAAATGTTCTGACAGACATTTTCAGCAGAGTAAGATTTCCTAAAGAAATACTGACAGACAAAGGTACCAGTCTGATGTCAGACTTGCTGGCCTGTTTTTGGAAATTTTGCGGGTTACAGCATTTAAAGGCTTCCATATACCATACACAAACTAATGATTTGATGGAGAAATTTAATTCTACAATAAAGACCATGTTGAAAATATTTACAGATGAGACTAAGTGGGTGTGGGACTAGTACCTTCCCCATATCCCCTTGCATGCAAGTAGGTGCCCCAGGAATCCACAGAGTTTTTCAGTCTTTGAGCTGCTCTTTGGTCACAATATGATGGGATCTCTGTATTTAATTCATGGTTTGTGGGAGGGTTAGTGTGATTTCCACAAGGGCACTGTTGTGAAGTTTATCCTAAATATCAAAACTTAGCTTAGGGAGCTTGTGGCGATGGCCAGGAGCACCTAGCACATGCACAAATACTATAAAATGCCTGGCATGACAGGGCGGTCAGAGCCAGGCAGTACTCTGCTGGACAGCATGTGATGGCACATATTCCTCTTAAACACAACAAGCTGTAGGCAGCTTGGAGGAGTCCTATCAGTATTCTGAAAAAGATGAATGATGTTAGCTACATGATAGAGTTACCAGGCAGGCAGATGGTAGAAGCACAAACTATTCCATGTTAATATGATAAAGCCCTACCATGACAGACAGGCCCTGGTAATCAGTATGTGTAGTGGGTTGTAGGTGGAACAAGAGCAGTATCTGGTGGTGTACATCCTTACTGAAGTTTAGTCTGACACCTTAGTGGATGAGCTAGCGCTATACCAGCAGCTTTCCTGTACCCTGGTTCCAGAATTCCAAGCAATACAACAGAAAATTGGGACCATGCTTGCTGGTAAGCCCAGGTGTGCTCACCTGGAGGAGTACCATATGGACACAGGTTCCCAGCACTCAATCAAACAAGCCCCTTGCTGGATGCCTGAGAAAGTTAGGCAAACTCTGAGAAGGAGGATCCATGGGTAATCAGAGACTATAACATTTCCTGTATTTTTCCAGTGATGCTGGTGCCAATGAAAACTGTCAGCTTCAGCTTTTATGTTTGCTACAGAAAACTAAATGGCCACACAGAGTCAGATGCTTAACTAGTTCCCAGTTTGGTGATGATAAACTTCTAACCATTACTGCCTTGATGAAAGGTTAATGGGTGATCCCCCTTTTTGGTTATATGAATTTACAAAATGTCCTTTGGAATGAACAGTGTCCAAGTAACTTTCCAGCATCTTGCAGGTCACATAGTATGACTGGGAGATCTGGGAGATAATGCTCTTGCTTACTTGGATAATATTACCATCAATATAGCCATCTGTGACCAAAACATGCTCAGCATGTCAGGAAAATATTGGGCAGACTGCAAAAGGTATGGCTAAAGTTTAAGTCCAATAAGTGCCTGTTAGGTATGGCAGAGGTATTTTGGGTAGTAGCAAGATTAGGCTAGAGCCTGCTATGGCCAAGTACATGCTAGTATGGCCAGCCACTGCTGCAAACAAGCAGGTAAAGGCATTCTTAAGGGACAATGGTGTTTTATAGAATGTTTATCCCACATTACAGAGTGATAGCTACTTCCCTTACAGACCTTACCAGAAAGAAGACATTTCAAATATTTAAAGAGGCTTTGTGTTCCCACTAATAATAGCCTTGCCTCAATTATATTCAAGAATTCATTGTGCAACTAGACACTACTAAGCATGGCATGAGTACTGTACTTTGCTAGGTTTCCTCAAAGGTAAAATAGTATCCTATTCTGCTATTGTGGCAGACATCAACCCTTGGAGGAATCCTATATAGTGATAGAAAAGGAATGCCTGGACATAGTCTGGGATTTGCAAAGGTTTCAGTCCTGCCTGTATGTCAGAAAGTTCACTGTAGGTAAAGATTGCAGTCCCTAAAAGTGGTTACATATGGGAAGTGGACAGAACGGAAAGCTTTCTAGATGAAATTTAGCCTTGCAGTCCTATAACATGGCTATTCAGCATAGCAGTGATACTGCTAATGCAGTCAGGGTTGTTAGATTTCTGACGGGCCAGGTAGGGATGAAAATAAAAATGTCTTTCACACTGAGTGAAGACCAAAAAAAAAACCATCACAGTTCCACATTAAACACAAGTAGCTGCACGTTTGGTGATTTTTTTGATTCGCCCGTATGCCGGTGTACGAGCCAATCAAAAAACTACACAGCGGACCCTCTTCTGTCCAATGTGGAACATCAGGCAGTTCTTCATTAGACAGAAGTAGCTCTGTTTTGTGATTTTTTTTTGATTGGCTCATATACTGGCATATGGGCCAATCAAAAAAAAACAAAGCGGAGGCTGTTTTGCTGGGATTTTAACCAGCAGTGAGAGACTCAGGATCGGGCTGCTGATCCTGGGACAGTCCTGCTCAAATAGGGACATCTTACAACCATGAATGCAATGCAGATGATCTACCAAGAAAAGTAATGGTGTAGTGAATAAGATTGCATCCTCACATTAATCTCCATTTTTTGAGGGATGTCTTCAGAGGACTTGCTTGAGGTTCTTATGGAGAAATAAATTATGATGTCATAGGTTCATAGGTTCATAGGTTCATACTAGGCTATCTGCCCAAGGGCATTTATAAGCCTAGCCCAGAGTTTTGTGGCTTTTGCCACCCCTTTAGTTTGGAGGATACTATGCCCATTATTTTGCTGTGCCTCTGTCAAGCAGTGACACTGAGATAATCCCTGGGGTATAGCTGCGATCTCCCATCCATTGGTCAAGATTTCTCTTGAACAAAGCCAGCGAGGTGCTCTGCCTCACATGTACCGGGATTTTGTTCCACAGCATGGGGAGTCTCTGGGTGATGAATCTGTCCCTCCAGCACGTCCTATTAATAACCGTGTCAAGGTTTAAGTCTCCCGCCCTTGTAGTTCTGAGGGATCTAGATTTTTTTGAGGTGAAGCATGTTCATCAATTCTGGGTTGGACATGGCCTTGTATGTCAGGCACAGGTCACCTCTGAGCAGGCGGTGGCGACTGAATAGAGCTGAAGTTCCTTCAGTCGGGCAGCACAGGACATATTTTTGAGACCCTTTATCCTTTTGGTGAGGAACTTTTGGGGCCTTTCCAGTTGCTGCAGGTGTCATGTCAGATACATTCCGAATGGGGCATTGTACTCAATCATTGGTCTGATGAGTGATGAGTACAGGGGGACGATGACTTCCCTTGATCTAGATGTGAATCCCTTCATGATCAGGTGGGGAATGTAGAAGGTCTTCCTAACTACTTTGGCAACATGAGTGTCAAATGAAAGGTTATTGTCAACCTGGGTACCCAGATCCCTGATAACCTCTTCTGTGCTTAGTGGGTTGCTGCCTATATGGTAGCTAGGGGTAACCTTGTTTTCCCGAAGGGTATGACTATGCATTTTTTGGCGTTTAACTTTAGGCCATGGCTCTGGCACCAGTTTTCCATTTCTATAAGACCCTTCTGAAGGATATCTGTGTCAGATGTGTTCTCAACTATGGCGCCCAGTTTGCAGTCATCTGCAAATTTTGTCAGCCATAATCCTCCTGTGTTTGCTTGTACTTCTGAAAAGTAGATGCCGAACAGGAGAGGGCCCAGGACTGTGCCCTGTGGGACACCACTTGTGACAGGCTTTGAGTCTGACATGGCGCCAGCAACTCTGACCCTGTGGGTTCTGTCACTTAGCCAATTTGCAACCCATCTTGTGGCGTATGGGTTTACATTTAAGCTGATGAGTTTTTCAATGATACCTGAGTGGGGTATTGTGTCGAAAGCCTTTGCCAGGTCGAGGTAGGCTGTGTGGACTGCCTTTCCCTCATCAATGGCCTTGGTGACTGTTTCGAAAAAGTCAGCCAGGTTTAAAAGGCATGATCTGCCCTTGACAAAGCCAAACTGGGTCGGATCCAAAGTCTGCAAGTCTCCTATGTCTTTATTTATGAGTTCCATTATGATCCTCTCCATAGCTTTGCAGATCAAGCTTGTCAAGCTGATGGGACGGTAATTTCCCGGGTCGGTGGAGGCACCGCCTTTGTGAAGTGGGACCACAGTTGCTGTACGCCACTCCTTAGACACGTATCCTGAGGTGAGGCTAAGATTAAACAGCTGCCCTAACTGCGGGTTTAATTCCTCATTGAGTTCGTGGAGCACACATCCGGGGACACCATCTGGTTCCATGGATGCTGTGTTTTTTTGCCTTGGAGAGAGCAGTTAGAGATGTTTGGGGGGCTATAATTCTCTGGTATAGATATTTCACCTTTTGGGGGGGAGTTTGCACTGAACCTGTCAGCCAGTATGTTGGCAATGTCTGTAGGTTCAGTAATTTTTACATCATTTTGAACTAATTCTGAGCATATCTGGGAGTTTCCTCCCAGGTTTCTAACATAGCTAAAGAAGGCCTTATGATTGTCCTTTGAGTCCTTAGCGACTTTTCTCTCAAAATTTGCCTTGGATGATTTTATGAGAGATCTTAGTTTTTTACTTATAATGATCAAGGGTGTTTTCCTTTTAAGGATTTTGCTCAATCTTGTAGTAGCTTCCTCCTTTTGTTGTAGAGCTTGTTTATGGCTGGGGTCCACCAAACTGGACGCTTGCCTTTGCTACAAAGAGTCTTTGTTTTGTTTGGGATTGCCTGATCCATGCAGTCCTGTAGGTGCTGGTAGAAGGCATTTGTAAGTGATTCAGCGGCTTGAGTAATGGTTTCCGCAGTCTCGGGGGCCTTAAAAGAGACCACACTAGCCTTTAGAAGTGTGAAGTCGGCTTTTGAGAAGTTCTTCACTGTGGTCTTTTTTATCTCAGGTGGGGGCGGGATGTGGACTTTCAGTGAGATTAGTGTATGGTCTGATCTCTCCAGTGAAGGGTATACCTCCGGTGTTGAACATTGTGACCCCATGTTCGTGATGATGAGATCTAGTATGTTATCTCCTCTTGTGGGGATGGTGACTAGTTGTTCCATGGCATTTGAGTTTATGAACTCCAGGAACCTTTGGGCTAGAGTGTTGGGGCTTGAGTAGTGATCCCAGTCTATATTCGGGTAGTTGAAATCACCTAGTATGATGGTGTTTGGAGATACATTTATCCCCTCCAGTGTTTTCAGGAAAGCTATGTGAGGTTCCTGAGATTGAGAGGGTGGCCTGTAACATGCTACAAATTGCAGAGCAGTCTTGCCTATGGTTAATTGCACCTGGATGGTCTCCGATGCATCGTGCGTTACCACCAACCTTGAGGTGTGGGTGTTCTTGATGAATATAGACACCCCCCCTCCTTTCTTGGTGTTGTCCGGATTTTGGGGCCGGAACGCATGATATGAGGTAAAGCCTGATAGTGCCGGGGTGCTCTCGGGAGCCTTGAACGAGGTTTCAGTCACAGCACAGACATCGATGTTCTCCATACTGAGAAGGGCCATGAGTGTGTGCATCTTGAGGTTGAGACTTCTGGCATTGAGCAGCATTACCCTTAGTTTTTTTCCTTTTTTGTGTTCTAGGGTGGTAGCTTTAGAATTTGAGCCTTGCCTAAAAAAGGCACTATGGGGGTGGCAAGAGCCTTTGCCAATATCCGGAAGCCCAGGGGTGACAGGTGCAAGCCGTCCCTTGCGAAGCAGCGTGGCTTGTCCAGCATGTCATCCCAGGCAGACAGACATTGGCTCCCCTTTGAATGACACCAGAGTTTAAGCCAATTATTAAAGCTGATCATCTTGTCACTGTATTATGGCATCATTCTTGGTGAAGGTAGGATACTGCTCAAGGTCAGGGTCATACCTGCCTGGTCTACATAATCAGAGAGCTCCTCTATGTCTCTTTTCATGTAGTCCAAGGAGGTACGTCTCAGGTCGTTCACACCAGCGTGGACAATGACAGAGTTGTACTTGTACCTGCTGTTGAGAGACCTGAGTGCTTGCGTTATGTGGCAGATTCTAGCGCCCGACAGGCAGCTTACTGTGACCTTTTCCTTGTTCAATCTGGTGAGCGGGACATCAGTGTGTCTGACTATGGAGTCACCAATGACGAGTGTGTCTGGCATTGTGTTTGGCCTTAAGGGCTGTGACTGTTTGGCACACTGACTATGTGGTCTATGTGTTGCATGTGTTGTGTCCTGAGGTGGCAGTTGTTTGGGTGTCTGCTTTGGTGGCCTCTGCTGTTTTGGTAGATTTTGATCAGAGCCTCCGAATATGTCTTTGTGTATTTATGTGTATGATTTGAAGTTGTGATAGTACTATGTGAGACTGGGTTTGTGGTGTGTGTGGTTACCTTCTCCTCTTGTCTGGTCTTACCAGTCCTATGTTGAGAGAGCTCAGCCTCCAGTTTGGCTATATAGTTGCATCTCTCGCATGTATTTGTGTTTTGTGGGAGAAGGAGAGGGTTGTCCGTGTACATGAGACAATTGTAACATTGCCTCAATAATCCCAGATTCACCAGCTGAGCAGGAGAGGACACTAGCAACTGATCCCTCGACATGCTAGAAGGAATAGACAAGGACTTTAAAAGACTCCTGGGGATGTGGGTGATCGAAAAGGGTTTTTCGCTGGTGGGGTACTATGTATAATAAAAGTGCTATATCAAGTAAAAAGTACTTTAGGAGCAAGTGCTAGGCTTTACAGATAGAGAATATTCTACTTAGGAATCAAGTAGAGCTGAGCTTTTTAGATATAGAATACGCTGGTTTGATCAGCAGTACAGTTCAAGGAAGGCTGTTTTAAGGGAAAATTTGAAGAGTGGACTTTAGGTAGCCCGAATAGTTTAACCTTGATTGACCGCCGCTGCTCTTGTGTGCTCCTGTGGCAACTCCGCGCTAAATCGCAATAAAGCGCGCTAAAGCGTGCTTTATAGCAGGGGGCTGGAAAAAACAGGAAATGACCCAAAATGGCCAATGAATTACCAGTTACTGTCTTTAACCACTCCTCTGAGGACAAACAGGCAGCTCAGTACTCCCCACTCTCACTGGTGAGTAAAGAAACTTCCTTCTGGCCACACAAGAAAATGGAGGAACACAGGAACCAAATACAAAGCCCAGGGATCAGCAAAATCTGATCACTGGAACAACTAGCTAGGAAAGTTAGGAAAGCAGAAGTATTTTTTTTTTTTTAGTTTTTTTTACACACACAGACAGAAAATACAGTAAATGCTTGGTTTCTGGGGAAAAAAACTGGTTTAAAAGAGGGCATTCATACTATTTTTCCATTACTTCAGACTGCAACACATTTGCAGGATATATTTAAACTTTGTAAAATCTGCAGTGAAGCTGCACTGTGAAAATGATTTATAACCTATCTTAACAATGATAGGAGAATTGTACTTGTTCTTTTATATAATATAGAGAAAGCATGTATAACACCTGCAAATCTGTTCAGCTGGAAATTATAATGATTGTGTGATGAAATGCAATCAGTTGCACAAAGAGCAAGTTGGTTGCACTCTGAGGAACCCGTCTGCACAAATTTTGTCATACATAGCATAGCTGCAGTTTCTACCCGCACAGCACCCAAGTTAGCTTACTGTAAACCCCTGCTATATCACCCCTTTGTAGTTCAGTTACAAAAGACCTGGCAATGGATGGGCACCTTCTGAATTTCTCTTCTGTCAGCTTGGTAGTATGGACATCCTGAGACAATGTAGGAATTGTCTCATGTTCACTGACAACCAAATAATGCTTAGAAAAATGGTACACTATGCAAGGGATATAATTACACAATGTCACTGGAGGTAAGACTCGCACAGAAACACTCAAAGTAAAAATAACTCTATATGGTCCACTATCAGGACATTAGAAATCAAGTAAATATGAATGCTCTATATGGTCATATTAAAGTTAATGGAGACCATACTTTTAAATTTATGGTTGTAAGCAGGCTAGTAGAAACAGTACAAGGAGGGGATCTGGCTAACTATACCAAAACTGAGGAAACAAAATGGATTATGAACCTTAGAGTGGACCAGAAACCGGGATTAAATGAAATTGTACCACTCAAAGCCATCTTGAAAGGAACGGCTCTAAAGAAATAATGCATATGCATTAATTCTGTGTAATTTCACTTTAAAAGCTCCAACCTTTTAGCTAACACTAAGTAAATAGAACATGCACTCTGAATGAGAGGTGTGTCCATACACCAAAACTTTATTGGTTGATTGAATGAATGAGCTGCAGGAAGCTCTTTTTAAATGAAAGGAAGCTGCTTTTTTTCTTTAGGATTTGATAAAGGTTCAACAACCGAAAGCGCTTATCCAGACAGCAGCAGCAGGATTACGTTTTATTTTGTTAATAAAGGAACTGATTTTGACAATTTGAACTATTTTACTTCAGCTTGGGTGGCACAGCAGGTTTGCTTTCTACATTTACTTGGTTCCCACACGTACTGCCTTTGGTGGTGAGCTCAGTGAATCTTTTTGTTTTTCTAAGTAAAAATAAGGTTGTCAGTAACATAAGCATTACATCCACCTCACACAGTACTGACCCATCGCATAGATCAACATATGCTGAAGCACTTAAAAGCAATCTTCCAAAACCCGACAGATATCTTAGACATTCATCCTACAAAAAAGAATCCTTAGCAGCCCCAAAAGCACTCCACCAAAACACCACCCAATACAGCACATACAGTCACAACCTTTGTTATTTTAGTCATAGGAGACTCCATTGTGAGACTTACAGATGTCCTGCTCACCAGGCTAAATAAGGAGAAAATCACAGTCATCTGTCTTTTGGGGACCAGGATCTGCCAAATCATCCAAGCATAAAAGTCATTAGACCACAAGTACCAGCGTGACTCAGTCCTAGTTCGTGTGGTATAAATGACCTGAGAAGTACCTCCTTGCACGATATAAAGAGAGACATTATGGAGCTCTCAGAAATCAGAGGTTGTGATGAAGCTCTGTATGGATGAAAGCATTCAACTACTTTAATAAAGTGAACATTTAATTCGTCATGTGCTGTGGTGATTATAGGAAGTACCGTGATTTGGGGCATTGTATTTTATTTTATGATCCTTACATGATCCCAAACTTACTGGCCCAGACATTCTTGGACATTGCAAACAAAATCACCTTAGACCAGATAGTCCGTACGCTGACTGGGGTGAAAACGTAGTTGACCAGGTACTCACAAACATGGACCACTGTACCCTCCAACCCCCAATCCCCATGTAGTGTCCTCTCTGATAAGGTCAGGCCACAAAGCTATCTCCTTCATAGTAAAAATCAATTTTGTAACCACAGTTAACCCCATACCATTTAGTAAGTGTTCTAAGGCAAGCTTCCTGCTACTTAGTGATAACCTGTCAGAATTTAAAGCCCCCCAAACCCTGTGAGCACAACTGCCTACATAGAATTGTCACAGGAACCCTGCACAAACCAGTCAGTCAATGCACAGAGACAGCTGTGCCCACAGGAAATATTTCTACTACTAACTCAATAAGTGAACCACATATAAACACAGGTTTACAACAATATTAAAAAAGCCATAGTCAAGATTAGGAAGTGATACCCTATCATGAAAAAACATTATAATCAATCTAAAAAACAAACAAGTAAGGGAAAAAGTTTCTACTAAAGCCAAATTTGAGGTAAAGATAGCCTCCTTGACAAAGGACAACTACAAGTTTTTTTTAGCTATATCCAAAACCTAAAACGCAGCACTAGCAGTATGCAGAACTGATTGTAAATGGAACTACCTACATGGAGCTGGAAGATATAGCAAATGTGATGGCCAGCAAATGCAGCTCTAATTTTATACCCCTCCCTAGGAATTACCATCAAATATAAGCCCCCCAACTGTCACTAGGAAGCAGGTCCTAGATGTGCTGTCTAAGGCCAAAAACACTGCATTAATGGGCTCTGATAATATCCTAGGATGCCTCCTAAATAGCCTGAAACATGACCTATTGGACCATAGGAGTCACTGTTTAACCATATTCTCCAGACAGGCTTTGTGACACATGAATGGAGAACTGAAACTGTCATCCCTCTATGCAAGAGTGAACCATCAACTTACCCCTGCAACTTTAGACACATAAGTCTGACTACTCTCATATGTATAGCCATGAAAAGAATTATCAGTGAAATGAGTAATAAATACATCAAGAACCTTCAAATACTGGATCCAACTCATTTTGGTTTAGTCAAGGGAAGATCATGCCTACTTATGCTGGTGGACTTCTTTGAGAGGTTTTCCAAGGCAATGGATTAGGGCAAAATGGTGCATACTGCGTATGTTGACCTGGCTAAGGCATTTGATACAATGCATCACTCGGGCATTGTAAACAGACTCATGGATATAGGCATAATCCTTTATGTTACACTCTAGATAGCTGGCTGGCACTCAGGTAGGACCCAGGACGTTAGAATAGGGGGAGACCACCTGTACAAAGAGTCCAGTCACCAACAGAGTCCCTCAGGGCTCTGTGCTGAGTCCACTCCTTTTTAGGATCTGCTTCTCAGAAGTCAAGGCCAATGTGAAGGGCTCCTGGTTTGCAGATGATTTTGAACTAGGAGCAGCCATAGACACCCCCAAGATACTAAAATTTTACAGGAAAGACTAAAACACACAGATGACTGGTGCCAAAGCCACAGCTTAAAACTCAGTGCTACGAAATGTGTAGTAGTACACTTTGGAAAGTCTGCTGCTCTCCTAGAAAATTACCTCATCGACAACACACCCCTAACAGTAGAACCAGTAGTCAGGGATTTGGGTATGCATGTAGGTAATAACTTGACTTTCAACATGTGTCTAAGGTAGTAAGGAAATCAATTTCAAGTATGCCAATTTGATTTAGTGCCTGCCTTTAAAAAAATAAACAAATAACCACATTTCTTATTCCCTGCATAATCAAGAGAGTATACTCTTAAGGTGTGGGGGTGGGGCTATCATTTGTTGCTGTTCCATTTCACTGTCATTGAATTATGGTGTTGATTCACCTTCCCTGCTGGTTGTGAGTATGTGAGGTATGATCAAACCAGAATCAAGGGCCCATCCAACCTGTCTCCTCACCACAATATTATGGGGCATACAACTTGCTAATACCATTGTGAAAACATTAGTAAGGTCATCATACCGGATTGCTCTTCAGCCTTAATAAAGCAACAATGGTGAGCTTTGAGGAAGTCAGGTACATCTTCTATGGAGTTGTAGATTTGTGGTTGTGCAGTATTACACTGGAGTTTGGCCATACTTTGTGGATTCTACATAAGTGTCATAAGCCACAGCTACAGCATTTATCCAATATCACCTGTACATCACTATCAAAATGTGAGGGCCTAGTACATTTGGACACGCTATACATTTAGCAAATATACTATATACTAATGGTATCTACAGTGCCTGCACTTACCAGTTAGGTGACCTTGTGAAATGTTCCAGTGCAGAAAATGGTGATATAGCTGAAATGTGTGCCAGATATAAGAATCATGTGAATTGCCTGAATGCTGTAGCAGCCATGTTAGTTATGTCATTATACACACTACAAGCCACCTGACAGTTTATAGAATGGTAGCTCTTCATGCTCCTGAACTTTTGTGACTGTGAGACAACTGGGGTCGCTAGTTTTACATGTGTGCAATCTATGACACCCAACACCTCAGAGAAGTGGGCAGTTTTATAGAAGGCATTCATGGCATTACATTTCTCAAGTTATATGCTAGGAAATTATATATGATATTCTATATATAGAATTATCATGTTGAGGAACTTGCTATGTATTCTGGAGGCAGAGGCCTTTGAAATACCCAAAGTGTCCTCTGCTGGTCTCTGAAAGGTTTTTGTAGCTAGAATAGACAAAGCTATGTAAAACTTAGTCTCCAGACCCATGCATACCTTTTGATTCTGAGTGAATGATGATGCCAACTAAGACCTATACAATCTCTTGATCAACTCTTAGCTGATTAATGATCTCCTGACCAGTGAAAATGTAATGTCATCTACTGACAGTATCATTTATGTTGGTGTCAGAAAGCTAATCGCACATACTGAAAGTAACTGCTTGTGCCCTGAATTACAGTATTTTGCTATAAAATGGGTGCTGTGACTTCAAGCATTCTGCCTACCCACAGTGATGAAGTTTTTGGTGTGCTTTGCCATTTTATAGCCAGGTGCCCAGAGCTATGCAATTCCCCTCTATACGACAATGACTTGCAACAATGTTTACCTCATATACATTTTAATATCATTAGGGCCTATTCTACTACTCTATTTAAGTCATGTGTCATTATTCTATCATTTTATATATATATATATATATATATATATATATATATATATATATATAGATATATATATTGTGTTGCACAGTAAGGCTTAATCTACAGCTGGGACTATTAATCATTACAAAACTGTGCCAGTCTGAATGCAGCCAATATGCACTGCATTCTGCACTCTGCTGTTCATTTACATACCTAGAAGCATGACTAGATGAAGCCCTACACATCTTCACTTATTTATTTATTGTCTCCCTAAGTCACCACATGATGCACCTAGCTGTTCATGAACCCTGACCATAAGTTATTCACTCGATAGATAGTTTTGAGAGCCACTGTTTAACATGGCCAAAAGAAAAATGGATGCCTGTAACTACCCGCGTTTCTACTTAATTTTTCACTTTTTAAAATTTGACCAAGTTTGCAGGTGATTGTAAACTAGGAGCACTCACAGAATCTCCTCAAGATACTAACATCCTACAGGAAAGACTAACACAGACAAATGACTGGTGCCAAAGCCACGGCTTAAAGGTCAGTGCTAAGAAATGTGTAGTAGTACTGTTTGGAAAGTCTTCTTCTATCCTAGAAAATTACCTCATTGATAACACAGCCACAAGAGTAGAACCAGTAGTCAGGGATTTGGGAATGCATGTAGATAATAACCCAGCTTTCAACCAACATGTGTCTAAGGTAGTAAGGAAATCATGCTATGTCAATTTGATTTACTGCCTGCCTTAAAAAAAAAATAAACAAATAACCAAATCTCTTATTGCCTGCATAATCAAGAGGGTATAATTTTAAGCAGGCCATAGTATTTCTGTTGTATTCATTACTTTCTGTTAGTACCTGAAATCTCATCTGTCCACAAAATTATCCCTTATTGATGCATATCTAAATCTTCTTTATCTCACAAAATGCATGGATTACTTTGCAAGATGGGTTAACAGTAACTTGGGGGTAAGATCTGTACCTTACAGGTTCAAGATCCGTGGTCCAGTCCTTATCTCCATTCGCTGTGTCTGTGTATCCTGCACATTCTTCTACCTACAGTTTAAAATTTGACACCCTGTCTCAAAGGGGATTAAATGAAGAATGTAATTGGAGAGCATTTCTTTAATTGTATGATTGTTTAATTGATGTATTTGTATGTGTATATATGGGGCAAGTCTTTTACTTTGTGTTATACTCCTTGAAAGCTTTGGCTGAGATGTCAGAGTTTTATTAAACTTGTTGGATACACTGGTGATTGTTTCTTTTTTGTTACAAGGCAATTTTTTATTCTGTGCATCAGTTGCTTTACTACATTTAACTACCTAAAATTTGAGGTGAAAAATGAGAGAGAGAGAGAGAGAGAGAGAGAGAGAGAGAGAGAGAGAGAGAGAGAGAGAGAGCGATGGGTGACAATAATAGTTGTTGTTGTTGTGTCTTTCGGCTTTTTCCCGGTTAGGGGTCGCCACAGCGGAACCCCAGTCCGCTAATGATTGGTAGTAGATTTTTACATGCTGAGTTGCCAGCCCTGATGCACAACCTTCAACGAAGGTACACCCATTCACGCATATCTCCACGCAGAAGATGCTCTAGCTGAGAATTAAACCACTTAATAGTACAGTTAGGAAACTATGAGGAGAGAAATTCCTGAAATTCTTCTTCTTCTTCTTCTTTTGGCTGCTCCTGTTAGGGGTTGCCACAGCAGATCAACTGTTTCCATTTCTTCCTGTCCTCTGCATCTTGCTTTGTCACACCAATCACCTGCATGTCCTCTCTCACCACATCCATAAACCTTATCTTAGGCCTTCCTCTTTTCCTGTTACCTGGCAGATTCATCCTTAGCATCTTTTTCCCAATATACTCTGCATCCCTCCTCAGCACATGTCCAAACCAATGTAATCTTGCCTCTCTGGCTTTGTCTCCAAACCTTCCAACCTGGACTGACCCTCTAATATACTTATTCCTAATCCTGTCCATCCTCGTCACACCCAGTGCAAATCTTAACATCTTCAGCTCTGCCATGTCAAGCTCTGACTCCTGCCTTTTTGTCAATGCCACTGTCTCCAACCTGTATATCATAGCTGGTCTCACTGCAGTCTTGTAGACCTTCCCTTTCACTCTTACTGGTACTCGTCTGTCAAAAATCACTCCTGACACTCTTCTCCACCCACTCCATCCTGCCTGTACTCTCTTCTTCACCTCTCTTCCACACTCACCATTACTCTGAACTGTTGATCCCAAGTACTTAAACTCATTCACCTTCACCACCTCTACTCCCTGCATCCTCACCATTCCTCTAGCCTCCCTCTCATTCACACACATATATTCTGTCTTAGTCCTGCTGACCTTCATTCCTCTTCTCTCTAGAGCATATCTCCACCTCTCCAGGGTCTCCTCCACCTGTTCCCTACTCTCACTACAGATCACAATGTCATCTGCAAACATCATAGTCCAAGTCTGTCAACCTGTCCATCACCATTGCAAATAAGAGACATTCCAGAAATTAATGGTATTATTCTGCCCTCTGCTGGTAACATGTGAGAGCAAAGACCATACTCAAAGTAAAGTGGAAACATTTTTAAATGAACTTGTGTTTGCAGCAGATCAGCATAACTTTGCAGAAAACCAAACATAACAGCAATTTCTTACATGGAAAGGGAGGTTAAAAAAATGATTGAGTGTATATCACCTTGTATGACAGATTGGTAAACACATATAACTCCTTTAGTGAAATAAAGTTTTTCTTAACTGACTGCAAGCTTTTGGTCTGTGCTATAAGCTGTTGCCTTATACAATGTAGCTGTCTGCTGATAAATTGAGCTGCATAATATTACCCCTATTAATCTCCATCAAGTATGCTGTTATGGAACAAATTATAATAAATGACGTGATTATACTGGCTAATATTCATAGGAATATGCTACTAGGCAGTGGACTTGTGTAACACAGAGACAATATACCGGTGTGCAAAATACACACAAGTAACTAAGCAGTGAAATAGTGCATGAGCAGACAGACAGCTGTGCTTTTTGGAGGTATACAAGGCAAGAAAGAAAAATTGTAAGTGAAACATAGTAACATAGCCAAGAGAATATGTAAAAGGACAGGGTAACAACCTCACGCGACACTGTCCAGGCCTAAACAGAATGTGTATGAAAGCTATAGCGGGCAGCATGAGAAGGATCCTTTAGTGACAAATTGTTACTCTGCAACCCTGCAGTGCACTGCAGCAACAACATGTAGCAGATGGTAAAGTTAGGAGCTGGGTCCTTTATTAGTTTTATGAAAGGAGTGGAAACGAGTACAAAAAAGTAGAGAAAGGAGTTCAGATGGTGGAGGAGCACACAACAACAGCACATAAGACAAATCAGGTTGGCAGGGAGGAAGAGCACATATTTTATTTGCAGGGAGAGGTCCACATTTTATATATCTATATCTATATCTATATCAAGAGCTGTATCTATATCTATATCATATCTCTCTCTCTCTCTATATATATATATATATATATATATATATATAGAGAGAGAGAGAGAGGCAGAGACAAGATAAGAGGGGAGAATGAAAGGCATTAAGTGAAGGGAAAGAGAGAGATTGGGTATGCAGTTGGAAGAGATATATATACATGAAACAAGACATGAAAACAGCTGTGGATGTGCTGCACCCCTCAAGAAGCAAGAGGCATGAGATAGAAGAAAATATATAAACAGAAGGTAGAAAAATGGATGAGGAGATGGTGGGGTTTGGGTTGCATGCTAGTCACTGACTAGTGCCTTTGGGTCATTACTGGGGACTCAGTAAATGGCAATACTGGATTTTGGGTGGTCACCGGCATGGGCTACACTCACCTCTGGTGATCCAATGGCATAGACCAGCTGGTTCATAAAATCTGAAATCTGTTGCAGGAGGAGTTGATGTATGGTAACCCAGTGTGCCAACATTTAGTTAAATGCCACCTTCAGTGCTCCCTTCAGCTCTGTCTGAGTTGGGGCAGGCAATCTGGACAGGTTACCTGTAAGTCAATAGCCAAAATCCTGAAATTCAAACACAGAGAAACAGTTGCCAAAAAGTACCAATAACCAAAAGAAAGGCAGCTGAAAGAGAATCAGACAGTAAATGGTAAAAGATCCAGCTTTAATCCACTAGGCAAAACCTGTAATAGCACCAAAGTACAGATACATTAATATGAATAAATAGCCAAAGCCCTCCTTGCTGAGACATTTCCATCCCACTCATCCACTTCAGCTGCAGATTCAGCATAGGCAGCAGCAGATAATGGCTGACATGTCTGTTTCTCTAAGGGACTATCATGTCCTTCATAAAGAAGACACAAAGGGCAGGGTACCATTAGTTATCATAAATCACAGCTCATACATAATATATAGCATAGGTGATGAAATAGACATGCACTAACTCCACTGAACTGAAAGCCTCTACTGCCTTCTGTGAAAGCCAGTACAATTCTCTTCAGTTCCCTGTCAAGTTATCAACTCATTTGTCATTGCCTAAAACATTTGGATTCCTTTATATTGAGACTCTAGCCTTGTTGACATATATTGGATGCCAATGAATACAGTTATGTGACTTTTATGGTTGAACTGCCATGTTAACAGTTAAAACACACACACATAAAGAAAGCAGTAGCATTTTTAAGCATTATTCATCAGTAAAGAAGCAGCAAATCCATAGGCTAGGGCCCAGACCAGGTATTTTGGTAAGTTGTATTTCAGAGTCACATACATGTGAGTATGTGCCTGAAAATAGCATATTGTAACATTACTTTAACTATGGAATCACTGCTTGTCTGTACTATGCTTCATTACAACCTAAACCTGCATCTGTTGAGTGTGTAAATTATGTATACAAAATACATAAAGTGGTTTCTGTGGGATGTCAGCACATGACAACAACATTGCCTTCCCTGCAGTCTGGCCTGCAATGTTTGTGGGAATTTGCCCGAGCATAGGCTATCATAAGCCACCATTCCTCTCAACCTCCATATGAGAGAATTAGGGACACAGGACCTTAAAATCAGGGACAATCAGGGACACCTAATTAACATAAGACAAGCATATTCATAAGTTCATAGGTTCATAGGTAGGTACTAGGCTAATGGTCCTAGGGCCTATATAAGCCTAGCCAAAAAGGTACCCTGGCTTTCGCCACCAAAGAAAATTATTTTCCTGTGCCCCTGTCGAGCAGAGCCACAGAAGTGATCCCCAGGGTGAATTTCCTATCTTCCATCCAATCATCAATATTTTTCTTGAAGCGTGCTAATGAGGAGCTTTGTTTGACATAGATAGGTAGTTTGTTCCAGAGTATGGGAAGTCTCTGGGACAGGAATCTATCCCTCCAGCATGTTCTGTTTATTGTGGTGACAAGGTTTAGATCCCTAGAGCGTGTAGCTCGGAAGGATTGGCATTTCTTTAAGTGGAGCATGTCCAACAGCTCTGGTTTTGACATAGCTTTGTATGTTAGGCACAGATCGCCTCTGAGTAGGCAATATGCCACTGAGTAAAGCTGGAGTTTTTTGAGACGGTCTACATAGGGCATCTGTTTGAGGCTGATAATTCTCTTTGTGAGGTATTTCTGCGGCCTTTCTAGTTGTTGTAGGTGTCTTGTGAGGTACATACTAAAAGGGGTGTTGTACTCTATAATGGGTCTAATGAGTGACAAGTAGAGGGGAACAGTGACATCTTTTTTCCTAGCTGAGAAACCTTTTGGAATGAGGTGTGCGATGTAGAAGGATTTCCTGACTACTGTGGCAATATGATTATCAAAGGAGAGACTACTGTCCACCTGTGTCCCAAGGTCTCTTATCACACTTTCAGTGTTAAGTAGACTACTGCCTATGTGGTAGTTCATCAGTACAGAGTTTTTGCCAAAAGGGATGACAATGCACTTTTTGGCATTGAGCTTGAGGCCATAGCTTTGACACCAGGCATCTGTCTCAGTGAGGCTTTTTTGTAGGATGTCCACATCATTAGGAGCTTTGATTATGGTTCCTAGTTTGCAGTCATCTGAGAACTTCATTAGCCAAAGACCTTCTGTGTTAGCCTGTACTTCTGAGAAGTAGATGCCAAACAAGAGAGGACCCAGGACCCTGTGGTACTCCACTTGTCACTGGTATGAAGTTGGATTTGGAGTCTGCTACTTTCACAGTGTGGTTCTGTCAGTGAGCCAGTTGGTAACCCATCTTGTGACATAGGGATTTATACCTAGTTTAGTGAGTTTATCTTTAATTTCAGAGTGGGGGATGGTGTTGAAAGCATTGGTGAGATCTAGATAGGCTGTGTGAACCACCTTACCCTCATCTACGGCTTTGGTGACCACTTCAAAGAAGTCTATCAGGTTTGAGAGACATGATCTGCCTTTTACAAACTCGAACTGGGTGGAGTCCAGAGTTTGGAGATTACCAATTTCATTTTTTGTAAGTTCCATGATGATACGTTCCATAGCCTTGCAGACCAGACTCATCAGGCTAATGGGGTGGCAGTTCCTGGGGTTTGTGGTGGCTCCCCCTTTGTGGAGTGGGATAACAATCACTGTGTGCCATTCAGTGGGCACAAAGCCTGAGGTGAGGTTATAATTGAACATAGTACTTAGGTAGGGTGCCTGTTCGTTCTGTAGTTCATGTAGAACACAGCCTGGGATGTTGTCAGGTCCCATGGATGCTGTGTTCTTCACTTTGGAGAGTGTGTTTTTTACCTGTGAAGCTGTGATTACAGGAACTTTGTATTCTTCTGATATAGAGATGGGCCCTTTAGGGGCTGAGAGGGGGGTAAAGTTAGCACGGAACCTATCTGCCAGAATGTTGGTAATATCAAATAAGCATATTAATGGACTCACCTGCACATTCAGTTACAGAAAGACAACTGGACAACCCATATAATTAACCTGCTATCACGAGAAATCTAGATAAACTTTAAAGCATAAAGTCATATGGATTACAAATTAGGAACTGATTTTAAATATTACTCCTATACACTTAGAAAAATGCTGGAATAACATGATATGTGTTAGCAAGCATTCTAAAGCCAGACAAGAACACATTTTATGAGGAACAGACAAAAAATAAAAGCCTATACCTCTACCAGTAGTAGTAACACAAGAAATCATCTGGATGAAGCGGGGGGGATGTCCTCTCTAGCAATTTACAAAAGTTAAACTTACCTGCAATCCTTAAAATTAAGATCATAGAATCATATGATCATAGGAATTCACTAGACTAATGGTCCCAGTGCCTTTACAAGCCTAGCTAAGTTCAACCTGTGTTCCCAAGGGTGTCTGGTTCAAGCAGACAATAAAATCAGCACCTATTGCTCCTGTCCAAAAGGGACACAGATGGAACCCCCAGGGTGAATTTCTGGTTACCCATCCAATTTTCCAAATTGCACTTAAATAGGGCCAAATGAGGGGCTTTGTTTAACATGAATAGGAAGCTTGTTCCAGAGGTAGGGCAACCTCTGTGAGACAAATCTGTCTCTCCAGCAAGTTCTGCTGATGTCACATGCCAGGTTAAGGTCCTTTGAGTGAGTAACCTGTGTGCCATTTGACTTGTGAATATGCAGCATTTCCATTAAAGCTGGGTCAGAGATTTCTCTATATACAAGGTACAGGTCACCTCTCAGTAGTCTGTATGACACAGAGAAAAGTGATAATGGTTTCAGTCTGTCTGCATAAGGCAGCTCTTGAAGACTTTGAATTTTTTTTGTAAGGAAACTTTGTGGTCTCTACAATTGCTGCAAGTGTTTACAAAGGAACATACCAAAGGGAGTGTTGTACTCTATTACTGGACTGATTAGGGAAGAGTACGGGGGGGGGGGGTTATAACCTCTTTTCTTCTGGATGCAATGCCCTTACTTATGAGGGGACCAATATAAAATGCCCTTCTTACAAATGTGGAGACATGGTGATTGAAGTTAAGGTTGATGTCGACCTGTGTGCCCAGATGTCTCACCACTGACTGTGTGCTTAGGGTATTACTATTGATGTGGTAGTTTGCAGGAACATCATCCTTGATGAAGGGGATGATAATGCATTTTTTGCATTAAGTTTAAGACCAAGACTTTGGCACCAGTCATTAGTCTGTGTAAGACCTTCTTGCAGAATGTTGACATCTCTAGGGATTTCAATGATCGCTCTCAGTTTGCAGTCATCAGCAAACTTTGTCAGCCACAGTCCTTTAGTTTTAGCCTGTACTTCAATGAAGTAGATTCTGGACAGTAGGGGTCCCAGAACTGATCCTGGTAGAACACCACTTGTTACAGGTCTGCTGGGGGAGGTGAGAACCCCTATTATGACCATATGAGTTCTATTAGTGAGCCAGTTTGCAACCCACCTGGCAATATATGGACTGATACCCAGATGGATGAGTTTATCAATGATGTCTGAGTGGAAAATTGTGTCAAAGGCCTTGGCTAAGTCTAGGTAGGCTGTATGCACAGATTTGCCCTTGTCTAGGGCTTTGGTGACTGTCTTGAAGAAGTCCACCAAGTTTAACAGACATGATCTCCCCTTGATGAAGCCAAACTGGGTGAGGTCGAGCATTTGGAGATTTCCTATATCTTTGCTAATAAGGTCCATGATGATTTGTTGCATGACCTTGCAGGTAAGGCTGGTCAAACTAATGGGTCTGTAGCTGTTTTCCATTCCACTGGTATGAAGCCAGTGCTTAGGCTGTGATTGAAAAGTGTGTCCAATGATCATGCTAATTTCTGTTTTAACCCATGTAGAACAGAGCACAGGATGCTGTCTGGTCCTATAGAGACTGTGTTTTTGGCCTTGGAAGGGGCATTTAAGACCTGCTCCTCAGAGACACTAGGTGGAGGAACAGGTGTTAGTTATGCTTTGGAGTATATGTGGCATGGACAAGAGTGTAAAGTTTTCACTGAACCTGTCAGACAGCAGCTTTGCTATATCCACAGGTTCAGTATATGTAGTACTATTAACTACGAGTTCAATGCAAATCTGGGCCTTACCTTTGAGGTTATGGATGTAACCGAAGAATGCTTTGTGGTTATCCTTAGTTAGGGAAGCTAATTTAGATCCGTAGTTAGCTTTGGAGGACTTCACTGGGAGTCTTATTTGCTTGTTTAAGTTGAGGAGAGAGTGTTTCCAGTTTTGAGACTGTTCCTTCCTACTCTTAGACAGAACAAATAAATCTCAGACGTAATGTGCAAAAATGCAGCCACATCAGCAGCACCAGCTCCTGTCTGATTTTACAGCACTGATCTGACTTTTTGAGTTGAATCCTTATCCTCAGGTTTGGCGAGCAGTAGTGAATCCTTCCCTTACTTTGATCTTCTTCTTTTTGGGCAGAACAGACATCCAGTCCTTTTTCCAGGCAGCTTCTTCTTCCCAGACGGTACTCTCCTCTTCACAACTCAAAACGCTGAAGGTAGCAGACAACTCAGCTTCAAGACGATGAGACAAACTTCAAGCTCCTCCATTATGCCCTGCTTATATGCAGGCTGCACAGACCTAATTTAAGACGAAAGCACATCAGGTCTGCACTTCTCCATATACAAAGCAGAAAACGGAGAACGAGCCTGCAATATGCAAATGATATGCACTAAAGCAGTGTTCTGATTGGTTAAGATGAGTACAGCCAGAACAGAGATCACTTTACTGTAAATCTCTGGGTGAGAAGCTCACAAATCAGGCACTCAGGAGATTAAGCTTATTTAAGCTTAAAGATGAGTGTTCCCAAGGAATATGGGACCATTGAGAGCCGTGTAGGCCACAGGAACACTAATGCAACAATGTTACACTAAGCTAGCCTGAAGTGTGAATATTCAGGTATATACTCTGTAACACAAGCATCTGTCTATAACATGATTATCTACACTCCCCTTTATGTCTTTCCTATGGTTCCCCTTTATAATCTCGAAATACTGAAATCTCAAATTTCAGTATTTTGAGACCATAAAGGCGAATCCTCAAAACACTGACAACCCAAAACCGCGAAATTTAAAATCCCGAACACACAGCATACACCACACCACACATACACTACAATACCCACACTACAAAACAAAAAAAAACACAAAAAACATAACACCACACATGCACAAACTACACTAAAAATAAGCAGGGGCCTCCACACCCCTATATATCTATATATCTATATATATATATATATATATATATATATATATATATATATATATATATATATATATACTAACTCCGAGATCGCACAAACAGAAAAAAAAAGCAAATTCACACCCACACATTCTGCAGTTCCTTACTCACACACACACACACACACACACACACACACACACACACACACACACACACACACACACACACACACACACACACACACACACACACACACACACATATACAGACACCAACACATCCAACACTTACACACTCATACTTTCACCTGCCTATCCTAACCCACATGTACAACTTACAAACACACTCACATACACTCAGACTCCCACCCATAACCCTTACAAAACACTCACTTGCCTTAAATTCCACCTAAATCCACACACGACACTGGACACCATCCACACAAAACACTGCACGCAACGTAGTGTAAAGCCATAGCCACGAATTCGAGATATTCAAATTAGCAATTATGCACTTTCGCTATTTTGAGAATTCACCTTTATGGTCTCAAGATACTGAAATTTGAGATTTCAGTATTTTGAGATTATAAAGGGGAACCCTTTCCTACTCATACATGTGAGTGTCTGCCAGCTGGGCAACTGTTGTGGCTATCAGCATGCATATAACCCGTTAACATAGCCCAACATTCTTTGTTACCTATATGCCCCTGTTAGCACCCAACCACATTGTATGTGAATCCACTCTCACCTACATATCCCTCTGAGCCAATGGATATCACTTACCCCAGCAGTACACATGCCCAGCTTCATCCATACCACTGTTCTCTTTGATTCCCACTGAAGTACCCTGACCATAAAATATCTGGGCCTGCCTTATCTTCCTAGCCCTGTTGTTCACATCACTGTTGTGTGTTTCCACACTATAGTACTGTGTGTCATTGCAAACCTACTGAACTCATCAGTGGCTTACAGCTCTGGTTTCCTCCCTTCTAAGGTGTGCACATGTTCTTCCAAGGGGTAAGATGAAAAGTATTATAGAATGAAGCCCTGTTACAGGCACTCAGGATACATGGGCAGCACTTGTTAAAGAGAGGGGTACCAGACAGCCTCTAAGGGACCACATGTCAGACACAGCTGTCCATGGCATCAGTGCTGTGGATGGGAAGAAAGACATAACATAACAATCCCAAAAGAGTATCAGTGACACAATAGATCAGGCTTCTCAGGTAAACAGCATAGTGGCAGACAGGTTTGTAACTGGAGGGTACCACCTCCCCCGTACATATTTCACAGGTGATGAGTCATCCTTCATATCACTGTACCATGATGAGGAGTGCACAGTATCAAAACAGGAAGGATGGACACTGTTTTTTTAGGAGTTATGAAACTCAACTTCTACCACAAGGGGGCCAGCCAGGTTAGTGTTGATAATGTGCTGTAATGCAACTTTTTGGAGACTAACTGGAGGGCACATGCACTGACCATCAGATACTAGAATCACCAGCACAGGTATTAAGTGTTGCAGTGGAGGTCATCATCACTCTTTTGTTTATTGTTTATTATTTTCAAAGGATAGATCATTCCTGCAGTGATACATGTAGACATTGGGCCAGGAAAACAGGCTAAGGACAGCACCTGTGTTTGGTCCAAAAATGATGTAGATACATAGACTGAGTGATAGACAAAGGATACATTGACACTGTCTCATCTCCTTCATTGGTAGTCCTACATCTATTACAGTCTCATCAACACCTTTTCTACAGGATGTACAGTATGGTGCCTTACCATCCCTATCAAGGGGGCGTACCCCTTTGTCTGAGAATACCATCACCACTCACCTTTGATCTTCAGCAGCAAACCAGTGTACTGTGTCAGACATTTGTATATTCACCATATGGCAGTCTTTCAGGGGTTCCTGCTGGCACCACCCAGTATCACAGCCAGACCCAGATATGTGGGAAAATATTGAGACTGTAATCTAGTCACAATGCATAGATACACATGCAAACTTAGAGCTGATTATTATGATTCAAGGTTTCCATGAATATGATGGCTATGATGCCATTGCCTCCAGAAAGCAGTAGAGGTCAGAAATAATGCAATGACAGGTCCTCTAATGGAATGATGACACACATATGCTCTCCTCCGTTGTCCATTAACCCTGCTACTCTCTGGTTGTACAGACATGTTTGTGTTTTGAGTCACCTCTGCAAATAATGACAGATGTGACTCTCATCACCTTCCCTTTTGTATAGTGTAAGTGGAAATGTCTGATGCATAGTGTTACTCAATCATGTACCACCCAACGCAGCCTTTAACTAACACTGCATGCACCATTTTGTATTGTTTTTTTTGTGTGAAAACAAAAAACTGACTCAGTGTACATTTGTACATTTCAGAGTCCATAGAGGTGAATGAGACATTAGTGATTCATCTGCATTGTTATATACTGCCAGTGTTGTCTGGACATATGGGGTGTGGCTAATTTTGCAGTCTGTTACCACTGTTATTATTACTGCCAGAAGATGCTGTGTTGATGGCTGTAAAGGTCCCCTGTTTTGATAACTGCCTGCTTCCACGTAATCATGTTGTGAATCACACAACACACTATGAAGAGCTTGCATGCTGTGGCAGGTGCCCACTGAAGTGTCTTTCCAGATGTGTCTAGATAGAAGAAATGAGATTTCAGAAGGCAAGACACTTACTCTACTGTCATGGTCTTTGAGTAAGAAAACTGCCATATAAATCTTTGCCCATATTTTGTGGGTTCTATGCAGGTGTTATCAACCAGGGATCCACTCGGTATCCTGCATCATGTGCATCACTGTGAGGAACTAAAGGAGGAGAATGAGTGATGTATACATACTATGGATTTAGATATATGCTTATACCTGTGTGCCAGCACTTCCCTACTAGGTGGCCCAGTGGAATATCTCTGTGCAGGGAGTGTCAGTACAGGTGACTTGTATGCCACATATGGGAATTATGGGCACTTACAGGGTAATCTGAGGACATATTACTGATCAACCTTAGTATGTTACACACTACTTAGTAACAGCTAGAATGGCAACTCTTCCTTTTCATGTACCACTGGACCTGGACACTAGATGGGGCATTTATTGCCAGGCATGTTCAATCTACAACTCTCAAGACAATGAGAAGGAAGGCAATGTCATAATGTCAGAAATAATGGTAGTGCTGTCATCTTCTGTGTTTGGAAAGCAGATATCCTCATTCACATATGGGTGCAATGTATTGAGGAATGTCTTGAGTATTCAACAGACTGATGTCTGTGATATGCCAATTGTATCCCATCTCTGTCTCTGAAATGTCCCTCTAGCTAGAATGATAAGTATTACACATACCTTGCTGTCCACAGTTATGGGAAGCCCATGAATTCCTTCATATTTAGTTTGTGGACCATACAGGTCAGCCAATACCCATGTAATATATCAGTCTAGGTAAAAGCTGTCCTGGAGTTGCTGTCCCAACTCATGATGAGGTGTTTTCACCTATGCCACCTGCAAAAGTGCTCTCATTCTGCTCACTAAACAATCTAAAACAAGACCTAGTAGAACCACTTGGCACTCTTTTTAACCTCAGCCTGAGCTCTGGCTTTGTTCCATCAGAGTGGAGAACAGCAACAGTAATCCCCTTGCCCAATGGGGGTCTATCAACTGACCCTGGGAACTATAGACCCTTAAGCCTAATCAGTCTTTTCCGCAAGGCCATGGAAAGAATCATCATGGACTTTATCAACAGGACATAAGAAACCTTCAAACTCTTGACCCAACCCAGTTTGGCTTAATTAAAGGTAGATCATGCTTATCAAACCTGGTGGACTTCTTCGAGAATGTCACCAAAGCCCTGGATGAAGGCAAAACAGTACATACTGCCTATCTTGACTTAGCCAAGGCTTTTGATACAATACCCCACTCAGGTATCATTGAGAAACTCTCCCAGCTGAGGATTAACCCATAAGTCACTAGATGGGTAGAAACTGGCTAACAGATAGAATGCATACTGTCAAAGGTGGGGATTCCACCTCTACCAGTAGACCAGTTACTAGTGGTGTACCACAAGGATCTGTGCTGGGTCCTCTACTGTTTTGAAGTCAAGATGAAAGTAGATAATCTTTGGCTTACCAAGTTCACTGATGACTGGAAACTGGGAGCAATCACTGACTCCCCAAACAATGTTAACATATTATAAAAGGGCCTAACACAGACAAATGATTGATGCAAAGCCACAGACTAAAACTAAACACAAAAAAGTGCATTATTGTCCCCTTTAACAAAGAGGAAGTCCCTGCAAATTACAATATTGACAGCACCCTCGCCCCCAAGCTCAAACTCAGTGGTGAGAGATTTGGGAATACAGGTTGATAGCAATCTAAACTTAGATCACAATGTGTCCACAGTGGTAAGGAAAGTCTTCTACATTGTGCATCTTATAAGTAAGGGCATTGCATACAAGACTAAGTATGTTATAATTCCTCTGTACTCAACCATCATCAGACCACTAATGGAGTACAACTCTCCCTTTTGCATGTATCTCATCAGACACCTGCAGCAGCTGGACAGACCACAGAGTTTTCCCACCAAGAAAATTTGGGGCCTCCAAAACAAGACCTACATGGAAAGACTGAAAGCACTGTCACTATACTCTGTATCCTACAGGCTGCTGAGTGGCGACTTGTGTCTGGCCTACAGAGCAGTCTCTGACCCTGCCCTAATGGAAATTCTGCACATCCGCAAATCAAATGAGACAAGAGTCACTTGCTCCAGGGATCTCAACCTATCCTGTGACATTAACAGAATATGCTGAAGAGACAGATATATCTCCCAGAGATTGTCACTACTTTGAAATAAACTCCCAATTCATGTAAAGCAGAGATCCTCAATGACCCTATTCAAGCACAACCTAGACAACTGGATGGGAGACCATAAATTCACCCCAGGGGTAGCACCTGTATCTCTCATGGACAGGGGAAGTTGATGCTGATCACAGACTCGCTCTGTGAATAATGACCATCTAACCAATGTCAATTTGGGAACACAGGTATAACATGGTGAGGCTTGTAAAAGCCCTAAGGCCATTAGCCTAGTAATCTCCTATGAACCTATGGACCTTGTCACTATTAGCATTTAAAGTAATCAAATGCTGTGGTGTGACAGTCACTGCTGCTCAGAACATTTCACCAGATGAAACTCTGAAAATGTATGCATACTTTATGCATTTATACACAGACATAGCTACTTGTGCAAAACTAAGACTGCTGATTAAGAATCACTCCCTGTTTTAGCAACCCTGATTATACAGTCGTTTGGCTGTACTTCTTCATTTGCATCTCATTACATGCTTATTTAAATATCCCTCTTTCTGCACTGTTTGCCTTCTTGTGATATTAAGATATTTTGTTCTATGAATTGCTACATAGCTGCATGGTCTCCACTTTCTGTGGAATCCTGTGCTGCATACAACACAACTTCACCATGAATGCCAGCCATTTTGTTGGCAATTTGATTTATTGTAAATAAATTTAATTGTAGGTTTTATATTAAAATTCTGGTTACTCTTCATTTCTAGTAACTAACCAGATACATAATTTTGCAGCAGTCTCTACTGTCACTTGTGTGACATATTCTTGCCTGGATTTGTTTGTAATACTTCTGTTCAGCATTTTATATTGCTGCTGATTTTGCTATTGTGGATAGATCATTATAGGACTTGCATTCTAGTCAATTTTCTTGCTCATAAATAAAATAAATAATAAGCATATTGGTTTAAAAAGAACCCTTTTGATCAGTCTGTTTACCTGCTTAAAACTAAAGAAAAATATAATAATAATGGTGTTACTTTAGGTTAACTGCATCTTCATTTTAGCAATATATTTGGTCGGAGGTTCATGACTGAAAATTTGTGGTCAGAATAACACAAAGGACTGTCTCCACCATTTTTTCTGTTACCCTCAAAATAAATTTTTCTGAGTCTACTAGATGTTACTGCCAAAATATAGACTGTAATTAGGAAGTTCTGTCAATTGTATTTAGGAGAATGAGGTAGTGCTATAATAAAGTCAGACCATTCCTTTCATTATAGCAGCTATTATTTTTGCTTTTTATACTTTAAGTCTTTAAAAGATGCTCCAGTTTATCATAAGATGTATTCCATTTGGAAAAAAAAAAATAATAATAATAATAATAATAATAATGATAATAATAATAATAATAATAATAGCAGCAAGAAGGTGTGACTGAATCTTTAGTGTGGCTTGATAACTGACTGAAAAGTAATGGAAATGCTGTTTTGGCCTATGAATATTTGTTTATGGTTACTCGATGGCTACCTGAGTAATGCATGTTTGTGTTTCCCCACTTCTAGCAGCTTGATACACAGTACAGAGATGGAGCACTCACATGAGATAGCCTCTTGTATCATGGAAGCTTGGATGGCAATAGAACAGTAAGGCGTGCGTTTAGAAAAGGAAACAAAAAAAAGTTTGTCATATATAATCTCAGAAAAATATCAAAATCTATATTAATACTGCACCACAAAACAATGTACAGTAAATGGCAGACCAGAATGGAGCATTAGCATTGTGGCACAGGTTCACAGTTAGCCAGTGCATGCTATGATGTGATCATCTGAAGCAATATGACTACATGCAGTGCATAAAACATGAATAGGTACAAATGACTCTCTCCTATACAATCGTTGTGATGCCAGCTAACACAGTGTAAAACCACAGCAGATAATAGTGTGGCAGGCCCTTTGAAACTAAAGATCACAAGCAGAATAATTCAAATCAACTTGTAAATGTACTAATGTACATTTCAATTCTTTTATCTCAGCATTGTCCACATGCAGGCTATTTCCTTGACAACATTTTCTACACACCAAACTGAGAGAATATACTGCTCTGTGAATCACTACAAATATATTTTCAAAAACAGCTTAAAAAGTAATTCCAGATTTGGAACACTGACCACTCAAGTCGGTCAAGTGATAGACAGCTACTCACAGGTAATCATATATCATTTAGGCTTCCTTTGCTGCCACAATGTATGGAACTACTCAGTGTTCTTCATATAAATCACTGCTGCAGTAGCTTAAGCTGTATGGGTTATACCCTGCTAAGGATATAACAGAGAACACCTTTCATACACTAGAATCACTAGTCAGCTGGAGCTGTGCTGACTAAAGGACAGGTTTGGGCATCAAGACCTTCAGAGCTTTTCTGCCATCAAAGACAATGCTTCTCTGCAAGCTCTATAGTAATCAGCAGCTTGCTAACACTGTTCTATTGCTGGCCAGTTAAGTTCTCATCTGGGATAAAACTTCCCCTTTATTTTTTTGTGATAGAAACTATTCTTTTTTCTGTAAAATAATAATTTTAAAGCTAAGAAGTGTTTTCAATGATTATCATGTGCCTTTTAATTACTTTACATGGAGGCATCACTTTTTTTGTTACTTCTGTGGTAACAAATTGTTAAACCTTATTTTAAACTACTTTTTCTTAGGAAAAATATTGCTAATTTACTTTTGTGGGATGGTATAAGTGTTTATTTTTTTTTTAATGGAGAAAAGTTTTTTTTACTACTTCACTGTTTTGCCAACTACTACTGAGAGTGTTTCCCAGGAATCAGGCATCTTTTATGACTTTACCATGGAACTAAGTGATCAAATCTTCATTCTTCTAGCCACAATTACTATACAGCCGTTGCTACTACAGCAAGCTGATAAAGTACCTCAACCACAGATGGGGACTCTGCTGTAGCCAAAACTGGTACCTCAAACCAATCATCTTTTTCCCTATTCTATCTGATGTTGGTCCTATAGCCACTATGGACCAAGGTGTTAGACAACATCCTCTGAAGCTGCTGGAATGCCCTTGTAGAACAAGGGAAAGCTACATTGGTTGGTCCTGGGAAGAGGGGCAGAGAATGCCACTCTGTCTAGCCAGAAAGTTATGCCTATCCCTTGGGAGTTTTTTTTCCTGGCAAATATAGGTCTGTTTCCTAAGAAATTCCCAACAAAAATAAACAGAAACTTAGACATAGGTCTTCTCATGTTTCAGTTACTCTGGACAGAAGTGACTTATTGGGTTAGCACAGTGTTTAGTTCAGGCTATTGACCCTTCCTGTGTGGCTATTTCTAGTTTAAGATAACAAGACTCTTCATTTTGTAAAGAGATTTAAGAGACTGAACCTCAAAATAAGTGTGAAGAGACCATTTTTCTTATGTCTGCACAGCTTCCTAATTCAGATACTGAGGACAGAGTGGCTTCTACCAGTCCCGTTGAAGGATTTACTTTTTCTGAATTTTTTTTCCCAGAATGAATCAGTTGTTTCAGCAGGGTAGAGATGCTTCTCAGTCTCTTAATAAGTTTTATGATTTGTTACAACTGATATTTCCAGAACCTGCTCCTTTTCTTTCTGTTCGTTCTGCTTTGGGGGTTGTTTTTGTCACAGCCTGTAACTTGCCTGCAGCCAGCCTGTTACCTCCAAGAAAGCAGATAGACTACATAAACTTTCTTTGTTTTTTTAGTTTTTCCTACACTAATCCCAGATCAGACCTAGCAACTTTTACTTTAGTGATTCCAGCTACTGTTAAACATTTAGTTAATACTAACGCCTTTATTTTTTTTTTACTCAAATAATTTGTATTTTAAAACAAATTAAATTATTGCAGATACAACATAATATAAATTCTGACCGGAAACAATGCTGTCCGGCCACGAAAAATAAAGTGAAAATAGTTGCTGATGTATAATCCAGCTAAGCAAAACAGTCAAAAAGTACAGATTTGCAGACCAAATGGAATTCCAAAGCGTTTTTAATTTTCATCAAAACAAACGCTTTTCGCCCGGGTATTACCAGGCTTTATCAAGTGTAACAAACAATGCCTTCACATAGTACTTATAAGGTGCTTGGTTTAAAACCATTGGTTGATTAATTAAAAACATTAATTGATTGCATTAATTTACATTTAGTTGATTTAAAGACAAACTTAAAATACAGTGCAGAAAAAAGTGCTGCTTAATGAAAGAATTCAAGTTTATTAACTACTTAATTTAGTACAATGTTCATGGTAATTTAATACTTTTCTTAGAAAAATTCATCCATAGTTGCCCATTGGTCATAGGATGACTTTACATTTCTAGTTTTTAACACATTTTGCCTTTAGCTAGATAAGTACACTTCTAACACCTCAATGTGTTTTTAGCGTTTTTATGAACAAAGATTTTTCTAAGAAAAGTATTAAATTACCATTAACATTGTACTAAATTAAGTAGGTAATGAATTCTTAAGTTTGTCTCCAAATCAACTAAATGTAAACTAATGCAATCAATTAATGTTTTTAATCAACCAACCAATGGTTTCTTTGGTTTCCATTTGGTCTGCAAATTTGTACTTTTTGACTGTTTTGCTTAGCTGGATTATACATCAGCAACTATTTTCACTTTATTTTTCGTGGCTGGACAGCATTGTTTCCGGTTAAGGTATCCAGGTCTTTTGCATCTTGCTTACTGGTTTTTGGGTCCTTGACATTTCTGCATAATATAAATTCTAATACATAAGTAACAATATACACTATTTACATTTGGCCTGCAAGAACAATCAATAAATGAAACCAGTTTGATTCAAAATACATGGATTAACATACAATTAAGTAAGCATTTACAGTAATCAGAGAGAGGCACAGTCCAGATGTCCTTCATGGTTCACTGTTGCAGTCATGACGGTAGGGTTCTTCCTGCCAGCAGCAGCCCCTGATTCACCAGAGTCCCAAAGTCTGGATTGGGCATCAGCTGAGGTCGCTTTTATCCTGATGTCAATGCATCAGAAGGAATAAAGACCTCAGCTGACACCATTTCCCCAGTCTTTCTTGCCACGCGGTGCCTTTGCAGTTCACTGATGCTGGTCAGCCTGTTCCTGTTTGTTTTTGGATTTAATCCTTGAAGCTAGATGGCCCAGCACTAGAAAACCTTATGCGGGTAAATGGAAAATATTTTGCTCCTCCTAGAATCAAGTCCAGGGTGGTGATTCTGCTGTTCCGAACATTCCTCTGATTTTACAGTATCTGACAGAGTTAGTATCTTTTTCGTCTGTTAAGCTTCATGCTTCTGCTATTTCTGCACATTACGATACGGATCCTCCAATTTTTTCTCATCCATTACTTAAACAATTTCTTAGAGGGGCTAAGAATATTCGGCCCCCTATGAGGGCTCCTGTTCCCTCTTGGGATCTTAACTATGTTTTGGAGAAATTAACCTTGTCTCCTTTTGAACCTGCAGCTTCCACGAATTTTAAATTTTTGTCTTGGAAAACTGCTTTTCCTTTAGCTATTACCTCTGCTAGAAGAATTTCGGAATTGCAAGCACTCATGGCTGTGGAACCCTTCTTTATTTTTCATCAGGACAGGGTATCTCTATGGACTAATCCCACCTTTATGCCCAAGGTGGTTTTGGCAGTGGCCTTGAATCAGTCTATTCATTTGCCTACCTTTTATCCTAATCCTCAAAGTGAGGAAGAAAGACTCTGGTGCTCTTTAGACGTGCACAGGCAGCTTCATTTATACCTGGACAGGGCCAAGATATTCCGGAAATCTGATCAGTTGTTTGTTGCTTATGCTCCTACTGTTCAAGGGAAAGCAATCACTAAGCAAACTATTTCCAAGTGGATTACCCATTGCATCAAGTTCTGTTACTCTTATCATGGCAATCCAGTTTCTGTTAATGTTAGGACTCATTCTACCTGGGCTACTGCTACTTCAGCAGCTTTTCTTTGTGGGGTTCCTCCCAAGGATATTTTGGAGGCTGCTACTTGGAGTTCTGTACATACATTTTTTAAGCATTACAACCTCCCTTTCTATTCTAAATCCAGGGCCGGTTTTGCAAGGTTTTGTGACCACTCCCTCTGTTTCTCCTCCAGCCACCTTTTCTTAGCTTTGGGACTCAACCCTACAGTCATGACTGCAACAGTGAACCACGAAGGAAATAGTACAGTTGTGTACTCTTACCATAAATGTAGATGTTCAAGTGTGTTCACTTTTGCAGTCTGGGTTACCCTCCCTCCTACCCCCTCTTTTGTTTTTTCTTTGAGTATTATCTGTTATGAGGTATTTTGGCTGATGAGGTTTTGGGCATGGTTTCTTTTTTATAGGTTCATAGGTTCATAGGTTCATAGGTTCATACTAGGCTATCTGCCCGAGGGCATTTACAAGCCTAGCCCATAGTTTTGTGGCTTATGCCACCCCTTTAGTATGGGGAACTATACCCATTATTTTGCTGTGCCTCTGTTGAGCAGTGACACTGAGGTAATCCCTGGGGTATATCTGCGATCTCCCATCCATTGGTCAAGATTTCTCTTGAACAAGGCCAGCGAGGTGCTCTGCCTCACATATACCGGGATTTTATTCCACAGCATAGGGAGTCTTTGGGTGATGAATCTATCCCTCCAGGGTTTAAGTCTCCGCCCTTGTGGCTCTGACGGATCTAGATTTTTGAGGTGAAGCATATTCATCAAATCTGGGTTTGACATGGCCTTGTATGTTAGGCAAAGGTCACCTCTGAGACTGAATAGAGCTGGAGTTCTTTCAGTCGGGCAGCATAGGACAGATGTTTGAGACCCTTTATCCTTTTGGTGAGGAACTTTTGTGGCCTCTCCAGCTGCTGAGATACATTCATTGTACTCAATCATTGGTCTGATGAGTGATGAGTATAGGGAGACTATGACCTCCCTTGATCTAGATGAGAATCCCTTCATGATAAGGTGGGCAATGTAGAAGGTCTTCCTAACTACTTTAGCTACATGGGTGTCGAATGACAGACTACTATCAACCTGGGTCCCCAGGTCCCTGATAACTTCTTCTGTACTCAGTGGATTGCCACCTATTTGGTAGCTAGGGGTAACCTTGTTTTTCCCTAAGGGTATGACTATGCATTTTTTGGCATTTAACTTTAGGCCATGGCTCTGGCACCAGTTATCCGTTTCTGTGAGACCCTTCTGAAGGATATCTGTGTCAGATGTGTTTTCTATGCGCCCAGTTTGCAGTCATCTGCAAACTTTGTCATAACCCTCCTGTGTTTGCTTGTACTTGGAAAAGTAGATGCCAAACAAGAGTGGGCCCAGGACTGAGCCCTGTGGTACACCACTTGTGACAGGCTTTGAGTCTGACATGGCGCCAGCAACTCTGACCCTGTGGGTTCTGTCACTCAGCCAGTTTGCAACCCATCTTGTGATGTATGGGTTAACATTTAAGCTGATGAGTTTTTCAATGATACCAGTGGGTATTGTATCAAAGGCCTTCGCCAGATCGAGGTAGGCTGTATGGACTGCCTTTCCCTCATCAATGGCTTTGGTGACTGTTTGAAAAAGTCAACCAAGTTTAGAAGGCATGATCTGCCTTTGACAAAGCCAAACTGGGATGGATCCAAAGTCTGCAAATTCCTATGTCTTTATTTATGAGGTCCATTATGATCCTCTCCATGGCTTTGCAGATAAGGCTTGTCAAGCTAATGGGCGGTAATTTCCAGGGTCGGTGGAGGCACCGCCTTTGTGAAGTGGGACCACAGTTGCAGATCCAGAGGTAAGACTATGATTAAACAGCTGTCCTAGCTGTGGGTTTAATTCCTCATTGAGTTCGTGGAGCACACAGCCGGGGACACCATCAGGTCCCATGGATGCTGTGTTCAGTTCTCACTTGGGCATTGGAGATGTTTGGGGGGCTGCAATCGCTTGGTATAGATATCTCTCCTTTTCTTTCTGGGCACCTGACATCTGGGGCAAGAAAAACTGGGGAAATGGCATCAGCTGAGGTCTTTATTCCTTCTGGCACATTGACATCAGGATAAAAGCAACCTCAGCTGATGTCTGATCCAGACTTTGGGACTCTGGCCGATCGGGGGCTGCTGCTGGCAGGAAGAACCCTACAGTCATGACTGCAACAGTGTACACACTCGAACATCTACATTTATGGTAAGAGTACACAACTGTACTTTGTAGATTTTCAATAAGATTTAGTACCTTTATCCAAGGATTATTTGTTAACATGTTAGGACAGATTCTCAGTTCTTTACTCATGAACTCTTTCTGTGCTGTGTCTTTCATTAAAGATAGAAATTCTTCCATGAACAGTGGTGAAGTGGAATTCCGTTTTCTCATTATGCACTTTTTAGCAACTGCTAGAATGGTCCACAATAAATAAAGATTGCTCCTCTTCAAATGAGGATCTTCATTTGTGTTTAGTAGCACTAAAGCTTTAGATAATATAAACACATCTGAGAATAGAGCTTGTACAAATTATTAACATCATTCCAAAATTGTTTTATACTAGAGCACTCACAAAAAATATGTATCCAGTCTGCCCTGCATGCGTGGGAACATCTCCGACATAAAACATTACTACAAGTACTAAACTTGGCTATTTTATCTAGTGTTAGGAATGTTCTATGGAGACATTTCCAGGTATAAATTCTCCAATATTGTGACCAAGAGGTTAATTTAACAGAAAGCAAGAGATTATTTTTTATTTCTGCAGTTAAAGATAAGGAATACCCCTTAGTAATATAATTCGGGTCTATATCACATAGTCAAACTGCAATAAAATGTCTAACCCAGAAGTTCAAAATGCAATAAGTTCGAACACTCAGAACAGTGATTTTCTTCCCAGGGGATAAAAATCTCTGTTCCGGTACAAATCCAAAAAACACACGTGCACTTCAAACTGTTCCTAATGTTGGGGCTTTGCCCCCCACAACTCCCATCGTGGAGGGCTGTGCCTCCCACACCCCCTACTTAAATATATCATCTCTGAGATTGCACCACAGTGAGGAAATAGCAAAGCCCCGGAAATGGCCCAGGGAAAAAATTTGGTGTTCCGCAGCTTCACTAGTTTTGACATTTCGAACTTTCTAGTTCGATGTTACAACATTCGGACAATTGTGCATCTCAACTACAATATAGACCCATATAATTCCAATATTTTTCTTGAGGTTTTGTTTTATATGTTATTAATATTTTATATAGGCTTGAGGTGATGTTATTCAATTTGAAATTGTTATAAACAATTTCATATAGATAGATGACAGACTTTGGTTTTCCTTTGAAAGAAGAGCTATTAATTATTCTGCATAAATCATGGAAAGATGACAGAATACTTTGTAGAAGAAACCAGTCTTCTGATGATAATATAAATTGCATTACAATGGCTTGTCCATCTAGTATCTTATGTTCATTCATGCAATGTTGCCAACATATGAAGTTTTTCGATTCCCAGATATTTAAAGTGTTTGTATGCAATTTGTCAGTAAAAGTTTTTTGTAGTACTAAACGGAATCAATGTCTCAAACCAAAGCTTGATCTCTTTATTCATGTTAATAAATTCCTTGAATATATTAAATATAAAATTAATGGAATTTCATTTTGTAGGTTTTGATATATTATATTGTATATAGAGACATAGGGCATACCATAACTTATTAAATTAATTGTTTAGTGGAAAGTTGACTGAAGTATGACTTTCATTTAATAATATGGTTAAATGTAAGCACTTCCAGTTTGCAGTATAACTGTTGTCTACCAGATTTACAATGGTTCTAATTATAGAAGCCTTGATATATGTTTCTATATCAGGAAATGTAATTCCTTCTTGTCCCACGGTCTAATATGATGAGTAAAAGCTATTCTGTTTTAATTTGGAACCATAACACTTTTAATAAAAGAGAGTTTTTAATAAATTTTCTGCTTGAGATCATATATATGGCTGGTGCGATATATAATATTTTTGGTAAAAGTATCATTTTTATTAGCTGTAATCTGTCCTCAAAGGTTATAAACATTTTATTCCACATTTCCGTATGGATTCCAATTATTTTCATAATGTATTTATACTTCATGTTTACTGTTTCTTCAATAGTGCTGCATAAATTAATGCCTAAATAATCAAAATCAGATACTCAGTTGCCAATAATGTGATTTTTGCCAACTTATATGTTTTTCTTTTTATTCAAAAACAAAAATTTAGATTTTTGTTTATTAAAGTGCAAACCAGAGATTGAATGAAACTTCATTATTAATAGATCTAACTCGTTTAGAGCTGTTTTAGAATTAAAGTGATTAATATGTCATCTGAGAATAACATTATCTTAGAGGTAAACTGACTATATATTTCTACACCTTTTATGTCTGGATCATTCCTTAATAACATGGCAAAAATTTCAATAGCTATCACAAAAAGAATTGGGGACATGGGACACCCTTGTTTGGTGCCCTTAATTATAAGAATGGACTCTGAAGTAAATGGGACTATTTTTATGTAGGCTAGATTGTTTTTACATATATTCTTTAAAAGTGAAATGAAGCAGGGAGAAAAATCAAATAATGTTAATGCGTTAAATAAATAATTTCTATATAATGAGTCACATGCTTTTTCTATATCTAAACCAATTATTACAGCTTCTTGATGTTTTCTGTTTAATATTTAAATGGGCTTAATACTCTTTTACTAGTATCATGTGCATCTCTATTATTTATAAACCCTCTTTGATCTTCATCTATTATCTGTGATAGTAGAATTTTTATTCTATTGACTAGTATGGACATAGCTTATAATCATTATTTAAGAGGGGCATTGGTCTATAAGATCTACAATGCTTGTGATCTTTAGTTTCTTTTATAATTGGAGTACTTAAAGAATATTTCCAGGAAGGTGGTATGATACCCTGTGTTTGTACTTCATTTAGCGTTTTGTGAAAAAAAAGGAGGTAAGAGAAGGGGGGCTTATACATTTCTATAATAATACCTTTGATTCCTGGTGCTTTTTTAGACTTTATTTAATATTGTCTATGACATTTTGATATGTTATTTTATTTGAAGGGATGATTTTAATTTTCTGGAATTTTCTTAATATTAGAAGCAATTGAATCCAAATATGAGAAGCTATCTATTGGATTGTTTGATTTATAATGCAAAGAGAAATGATGTTTAAAAGCATCAAGAATGTCTCCAATATCAGGCACTCTCCAGGATTCAATAAACTCCATGTAGGAATAGTGTTATTCCTGCATAGAATGTGAATGGTATCCACCTCCGGATAGCCTTTACAGCAGTGCACATTTTATATTAATGAAGGCACACTACTGAGAACGGCTCTGTGGATATGAACACTGAATGAGTGCAGGGAGTGTATTTCAGTAGTGCTCGCAGATCCATCATGCACTCTACACTCTGAAAGTGATGTACAGCACTTTCTAAATGCTTTCAGTGTCCATGGACACTGAAAGTAGAATTTTAAATGGGAAGCAATGCAGGTGGCATGTGACAGGTGCTGTCACAATCCCTCTGCATTGCAAAAGTGCCATACAGCACTTTTTATACATACCTCTCAACCTTTTAGAGCAAAAAATCTGGACAAAGCCTAAAATGATGGGGAGAAAATAGGGACAGATTTTAAATATTGCCCTTACAAACTTTGAAAGTTGATAGAGGAGCAGGGTTTGTATTAACATAACATTTTCAGAAGGATTAGAAGTCTGACACTCAAATGTATGCCGTTATATAGTGACTTCAATCCTAATATTGCTCATACAGACATAGAGAGTTGATAAAATGACAGGTAGTATATTACCAAATATGAATTACTATTAGTATTAATACATGTAATTAAAGTTCCTGTATTCTTTTTTTTCACTATAAGTTAAATTTAAGTGTAGCTGAATGTGTTTGCTCATTGCATCCCTCTGCTTAGCATTGCTTAAACATCTCATAGGAGCAAAATACAAATGTATATCTGAAACCCTCAACAGTGAGATACCATAGTGGTTAGATTTCTGGCTTTGCATGCAGCAGTTCACTGTTCGAGTACCAAGACAAGCCCTTCATTTTTACATGGGAAAGCATTGTTAAAATTAGTTCTTTATTTTACATTATGTAGTAACTGATATTTGTTAACCAGGGTGGTGTAGCTGGTTCAAAATGGAAGTGTCAGTGCATATAACATGTTAAATTACCCATGTCCACATAAGTGCCCCATACAGTATAGTCACACCCCAAGGTAATGTAATGAAAGCACATAGGGGGACGGCATGTAAAGTAAATCATATACACTTAATAAAATGTCAGTAATGATAATTAATTTACAATTCTGATATTTATTCTTAAATGAAAGCTGAGCAATTCTTAGCAGTGCTTAGCTCTGCTCAGCCAGCTTGAGCATTGCTTAGACATTAATTCTAAGCAGCAGTCAGCTCAGCTAAGCAGATTTGCCCACTGCTAACCACTGCTCAGAATTTCCCCTTTCAGCACTGTTCAACTCAGCTTAGCAGAGTTGCACACTGCTATGCTGTGCTCAACATTTTCAAAATGGTCCAATGATGGCAAAGGGTGGGAATATGGCCTTATTTAAAATGCACAGGTGGGAAAACAGTCAGAACCTCTTGTAGTTTGATCTGTGCAGGAACCATGTCTGGCATTGGAGAGGAAGCATGCTTTTGGGTGCAGCGCTGGGGCATTCTGGAGTCCAGGGTCATGGCTGAACTCCTCATTGAACACCATGAAGACAGACTGCTGCAGGGCCAGTACCAAGGCTCACCGTACAAAGCAGAGGCCTGGGACCATCTGGCACATGATCTCACCAGTACTACAGGAATCCCCCAAGCTGGTGTGCAGGTGTGGCATCATTATGCCGACCTAAGGCATAGGAAGGGGGCACTCTTGGCCCAGTGGAACCAAGATGCTCGGGCACAGAATGCTCCAGTAAATTGTAAGTATCCCATCCATAGCTGAACCATATTCTAGCCTGAGCATGTGATAGACAGGTATGCATAATGTTTATTTTCTCCCTACAGCTGCAGTGGAGAGGGATAGCAATGTGAAGGCCCATGCCAACAGACTGTGAAGGCTGCACTGACAGGCTGGTGAGTAAAGATCTATCTTGCAGTATATAGTGCAATATATAGTGCAATAAATAAGAAGGAGTATATTGTTTATTGTCAGTAGGTATAGTGTGTTATGTGTCTACTGATTAAATAAAGTTTGCCAGACTAATACTGATCTACAGGATTTGCAGTAGTAAAACACTGTGTCATATTACTAAAATAAAGACTTATACCACCAAATCTTGTGTTTACTCTAGTATGTTGTTGGAGAAATAGAATGTGTACAGGTTCTGCATTGCAAATATAGCTTTGACAGCATGCATTAAATGAGGTTGTTCTGAGAACCAGCTGTTATGCAAAACAGTATATTGTGGAGCTGTAAAACAGGATATAAATGAAATATGAAATATGTTATGCACTAGGATTTGAACCCTGAATAGTAATGTGTAACATATTATAGTGTGTCCCCTGCAGCATTGCCTTATGTTAACCTTTGTTTTTCCAGACTGTATTATTTCAAAGGATCAATACACAGTACACTAACTATCTGTCATGCATGAATCTCAGGATTACAAGGTCAGACTGCATAACCCACAGAGTATTAGGCAGAAATCAGTTAAACAAGAGAGGTCTTACAGGTAAAGAAATGTTTGTAGTAGCTCTATGAAGGGTATACTAATACACCATGTACAACTGTTCCACTGTCCAACCCCATGCCTGCAAATGCCAGCAGGAGAGGTATATACACCATGCACTCTTTCCAATACATGTCTCTCAAGTGTCACGCTGTCAGGGCTAGTGGTCACTGCTCCTAATAACTTTGGACAGAGATAGTACTCCAGATGAAATATGCCAGTAGCACACTCACACAACATCAGTGCAGGGTATCCCTTCTTTGTCATATATGTAACCCTAACATGTACAAGTCCCCTCTAGTCATGTGCCCAGAGTTGTCACACTTTATACCATGCAATTCCAAGTTGACAGTTTAAAAGGTATGTATGTGCTACAGAATCTATGGGCCATAGGTAGATATAAAATGAGGGCATACCTGTAGAGTATTGAGCAGTAGTGTTGTGAAAAATAGAACCCTGTACAGTTGTTAATGGACTTTTTTCTCTCCCCCACCTCTTATCTGTATCAATAATTATTATTCATATTCTACAGGTATGTTGTTCTCAAAACCTATTGTTTGGACATGTGTTCTATTATTGTTCAAATGTTTAATTGGTTTCATATTACCATACCTTGTTCAAATGCCATTGTTGGTAGCCTGTTGCTGTCAATATAACTGGTATGCTGTTACAATGCTTACTGTTGTTCCATTTATGCATGTGTTCTGTTTGCTATGCAACTGTTTCACATCTATTATTTTGGGGTTAATTGGAACACCCATGCATGCTGTTATAACCAATTTTGAAATGCTTTGTTCATGACTAGCCAATATATTTTGGAAAGGTTCAACACCGTGGAACATTCAGGAAGGCAGATCTCAGTGGATCTGCCTGTCCCACCTCATCTGGCCATGGCACTGGGCCCCAGCACATCTGGGACCCAACCCAGAACATCCTCCTCTGCTGGTCATGCATCACCTTCAGGTGGAATTGCCTCAGGGTACGAGGCCTAGCCCCCTGGGTGGTGGTGCAAAGAGGAGCTCATCACCTGCCACATGTTCTGGTGTCTGGTGCACATGGCCATGCATTCAGAGCTGGATGGATGGCTGAGCCAGATTGAGGGCCACCTGGCACACATCGAGGAGCAGCCTGTCCCTGCTGTCCATCCCCCAGCACAGCCACCTTTGGGGCCATGAAGGTTCAGTGATGACTGCCCGTGGGTGAGGATCTCAGTCCCACTGTAACCATTTGGGGGCTCATGGGCCTCTGATTCCCAAACACCCTCCCCATCCAAGGTGTTTACCTCCCTCATGTGTCTTATACCACCCCTGTCTGCTGTCTTGTGTATCTTCTCTGCCTGTGACTGCATCCTATCCTACACAACCTACCTCCCCAAACATTCCTGCAACCCTTCCTCAACATCCCACTCTCACCTTAAAAAAAAAGGAGGCATCTGTCTCACAAAAAAAAAATCATTTCCCCATACATAGCTCTACATTTCACCCCCATCTACAGTGACGTAAATCAATCAACCCTCAAATTACTCTAAAAATGTATGTTGCCAACAACCCTCCCTGTGGGGTGTAAGGCTGTAAATTCCAAATTTTCTACATCATTCACAGCTGTTGCTGCAGAAGAAATGTAGAGCTATGGTCCTTTCCTACACCCGTCCTGCACATCCCTAGCTGTTTTCCTAATGTTTTACCCACGGTTTTCCCCCATTTCACCACTTTCCTATCACCCTTTTTTCTTTTCTTTATTTAAAATTAGCATGGGTTTAAGAAGGAATGAGTGCCGCTAAGTGAAGCTAAGGGGACTTAACCATCTCTTAGCATAAACCTGCTTAAAAGTGCTTTAATCACTCTGTCTCAGTTAGCCCTTGTTCTGACCAGTAACAAAATACTCAGCCCTGCCAAGCCTCAAACATAGAACCTTGTGCACTACAATCACAGCAATGTACAGCTACACCATATGAGCTTTGGAATTTGTAATGCTTTTACAAACATATCATGCATTATGGTCATTTATCATTAGTGAAAAAAAGTCATCACTATCAAGTCTTGAACCCAGGACCCTGTGCACTACAATTACAGCAACATACCACTACACACATATCATGCATTACCAGAATCAAATAGTGAGACAGCAATCCGTCTCTGATAGGTTATCCAGTCAAATAGTGAGCAGGACTCGAACAAGTCTGATGAAGTCTGCAATGCAGATGAAAGCGCTTACCATTTTCTAAATAATATTTTGTGCCTCATTTCAATTAATAAACATTGCTTCCATCCTTGTTCGAGTCCTGCTCACTATTTGACTGGATAACCTAGCAGAGACGGATTGCTGTCTCACTATTTGATTCTGGTGTTGTGTGCTTATGTTGTGGATATTATGCATTACAGTCATTTAACATAAGGGGGAAAATACTCATTACTGGCAAGCCTTAAACACAGGACCCTGTTCACTCCAGTCACAGCAGCTACCCCTACTCCACATGAGCTAAGAAGAATTACTAATGCTTCAGTAAATATACCATGCAAGATGATCATCCAACATTAGGGAAAAACCTGTGGAGTTAATAATGTTATATATATGCTCAATCTGTTAGTGCAAGACATCTGCACAAAGCCTGACAATGTGGGGGGGATAAAGGCCAAACAATAGGGCTATATTTTAAATATGGATATTATAAGCTTAGAATGTTGCTGGACTATCATGGTTTGTTTTCCAATATATTTTCTGATAGATTTCAGGTCTGAAACACAAATGATTGTCATCATTTAGTGATGTCAGTGCTCACATCATCCCAGTGCTTTGTCAGAAATCCACAAAAATTATGGGGAACAGACCAAAAATATGAGCCACACATCTGGACAGTCTATAGACATTTGGACAGTGGAGGGGCATGTCTGCCATCACCAACTCAAGAAACATCCCTATGCACCCCACACATATTCTACCAACTATATTGCTCAAGCATAAAGCATCCCTACAACTTTACACAGTAACCCTCCCACCATACCTATTACCCAAAGAGCACAATCATAAAGTTTCCCTTATAAACAAACACATTCAAAAACTGAGAAAACTAATAACCTCATGCATATCTAAACTAGCCCTAATTGGAGATATCCACCCCAGCCCTGGCCCTACCATCTCCAACCCCAATCCTCATAATCAGACTAGAAACCACAACTTCTTCCATATTACAGCCAATAGAAAGCCAAGTGACTTCCTTCTACTAAGCCTAAATATTAGAAGTATATCCAACAAAGTCCATGAACTCCATGCCACCATAGACCTGTACTCCCCAGATATAGTCATCCTGACAGAAACCTGGCTAAAACCTCACATTACCAATGAGCAAATACTCCCCACAGGTTATGGCATACTAAGAGTAGACCGGATAAACAAGAAAGGAGGTGGTGTAGCTATAATATTTAAACAGCATTTAAACATCCAGATCTTAAAATCATCAGCTCCACAAATAGGCAATGAAGAAATAATATATACCAACCTCAAAATAAACCAAAACAAAACCATCAACATAATTGGATGCTACTTCCCACCTGGCCAAAACATCCCTCCACTAGAAAACCTCCTCAGCTGGTCTACCCACCATCTCCCCAAGAAACTATAATTTTAGGTGATTTCAATATTGACTGGCAATCCTGTTTTGGCAACCATCCAACCCATCATGTAAACCTTCATGGCTTCACCCAACTAGTCCAGTCACCAACCAGGATAAATAAAAACTCCAGCAAGCACACTACCCTGGACTGGATACTAGTCAGTAAGAGCCCCCAGTCATATATAACAGGCTGCTTATCAGATAGCCTCAGTGATCACTCCCCAACATTCCTACTCAAAAAATACCTGTACCAAGCTAAACCTGTCATCTACCATCAAATACATAAAAAACTAAACTTTAACCCACTCACATTCATCTCATCCCTCAAAGAATGTAACTGGAATCCTCTAAAGTACCTCAGCCTTGATGACGCAGTTGAATTTTTTAATATTACCTTCCTGAGCATCCTTAATTACCAATCCCCCCATAAGACTTTCCAGAATCAAAGCACAACCCTCCCCATGGCTACAGAAAACCACTAAGTCAGAAATGAAAAACAGGGATAAAGCCTGGGAGCACTGGCGCAAAACCAAAACCCCCTCAACTAGACAGAAATTCCTTGAACTACGCAATAGAGTCAAAAAGCTAATAAAACAGGACAAATTCCAATACTACCAGTCTGCCCTAGACTCCTTTCAACACAGCCCCAAACAATTTTGGTCCTCCACAAACTCCATCCTCCACCCAGGTAAAGTCAGTACCCCTCCTCCTAACATCCCTCACTCCTCAGAAAATATTGCTACCTCATTCAACACACACTTCACACAAACCATACTATCACTAGCTAAACAACACAACCCCCCTCCCCTCCAACCCATACCTTCAACTAGTAATCTCCCCACTGCCTTGTCTTTTTTTCCTGTACCTACCTCCAACATAAAAAAAACCTCTTAACTAAACTTAAGCCCACCAGATTAGCAGCAGACAACCTCCCAAGTGAATACCTACAAATCGCAGCTTATGCTCTGGCCTACCCAGTATCCATCTTGATTAATCGATCTCTGTCAGAAAGTTATGTTCCCACACTGTGGAAAGTATCACATATAATTCCCCTCCACAAAGGCGGACCCTCCACAGAACTAACCAATTACTCCACCATAGCTATTCTCTCGCCACTCTCCAAAATACTAGAGAGATGCATACACTCTCAGGTCTCAGACTACCTCCTTACTAACAACCTCCTTTCCAATATTCAGCATGGTTTCTGACCAAACCATAGCACCACCACTGCCTTACTCTCCTTTACTAACACTATCCTTTAGCATAAAAACAATGGCTATCTCTCCTCTGCTACTTTCCTAGACCTATCTAAAGCATTTGACATGGTCCCACACAAACAACTTATCTCTGTCCTCAATAACCTATCCTTCTCACAATCGGTCACCAACTGGTTTCAGAGTTACCTGTCTGACCGCCAACAATCTGTTGTATGGCAGAATGACATATCTCCCCGACTACCTGTCTCCATAGGGGTTCCCCAAGGATCCATCCTTGGACCCCTTCTCTTCACTGTTTTCACCAATAATCTCACCTCTGCCACCAAACATGGCACACTCATACAATAAGCAGATGACTCAACCATCATCTGCTCAGCCCAGTCCCTACCCAAACTGCAAAAAGTCACACAGGAAGACTTTTCCTCTGTTGAAACTTGGTTATCCAATGCCCAATTAATACTCAACCCAAGCAAAACTAAACTACTCATCTTCCAACCCACCAAGCATACTAAAAACAACTCTCACTTTAACATCACAGCAAAAGACAACACCACTATATACCCAACTGAACACACCAAATTGCTAGGAGTGGAAATAGACAATAAACTAAAATTTGACATTCACATATCCTTGACCATAAAAAAAAGTCCACAATAAACTAGGAGTGCTATACAGAAATAAGCAACTTCTCACCAAAGCAGCAACAATTTCAATAACAAATTCCCACCTTTTCTCCACCCTACTTTATGCCTGTCCAATATATACCTACCTAAGGTAATGTGATTTAAACATTCAAACAAGCCAGAGACCTGCTACAACAAAATTGCCAAATTTGCCACAGGGGCATCCTACAGTAGTCACCACTGTCTCTCACTTGCTGAACTGGGCTGGCTTGAACTCCCTCATCTCCTTCAATGGTATCAACTCTCTCTTGCCCACAAACTAGTAAATCATCCACTAAATGTCCCATCCCTCCAGAATCTACACCAACCCTATCGCACCACCAGACCACTAAGATCCAGCAACATAAATCACTTGCAGATCACTAAAGCCAATAACTCTGCTGGTGAAGCACTATTCTCTTGCACCATAGCCAAATTATGGAACTCCCTCCCACCCACAATTACCTCCATACCATCATGCACCCACTTCAAAACTTTACTAAAAGCACACCTAAAAACATGCTGGCTATGCCCTTGCAACTCCCACTCTAATATCACTCTCCCCATCCAACCATTACCTTTCTTTCCACTCCACTAACTACATTGATTATAGCAAGCTCAGATGCTCATAAGCCAGTACTTATTATACAGCAGGAACTTCTTCTTGTAACATTTGTAAATGTCTGTTATGTACTTCACAGATAAAGATTCTAGTTGTCTACTGATGTACTATGTTCTTCATCTGTAAATACATTGTAAGTAATCGTTATGTAAATTGTTAATCACTATGTAATCCAATGTAACTACTGTCGTTTATTTTAACTGTGGAGCTTTTCTCCCCGGGCCTCTGCTGAAAATGGACCTACATCCAGTCGGACACTCCCGGTCAACAAATATAAATAAATAAATAAATAAATAAATGTAACAGAAAGGAAACAACACTGAGAGCTGCCAACTATTTCACCCAGCACCTTTTGAACTACTGTCAGACCAACACTACACTACCCCAAATCAGCTCTGAGGAATTACTCATGCATTTGCAAATATATCATGCACTACAAGGATGTAACTGTAGGGAAAAACAGACATCGGTGAGAAATTGCCTACCCACAACCATTTGCACAACAGTCACAGCAACATGAACATATTCTGATTGCCAGTCACACACTACTCCTTCATATACTGCCCCAAGTCACAGTGTACTTGGAATCCTGAGGTGTTACTGGACATTTCTCGGTCTGCCCCTACAAACATGTACAGCTGCATTACCAGCAGCAACTGTAGTAGCATGCACAGTCAGACAGAAAAGGATCTATGACATTCACATCTGCCCCTCTCCCTACTCAGCCCAACAAACATTTACACAGTACACTGCTACACAATCTTGACAGTCTGTTAACAATGGCCACACATACATAACTCTCAACTATACAGATTTCCACAGAATGTCCAGGGTGTGAGACCATATTTTTGGCCACTGCCTCATAACATTTCTGGGATTCTGCTAAATCACTAGGATGATATCAGGAGTGAAGGCACTAAATAATGATATACCATACTTCTGAACCTCTTACTGCAAGACATCTGGACAAAGCCTGACATACTTGGGGGACAGAGGGCCAAAAATAGGAACATATCTTAAATAATAGTATTATAAACTGAAAAAGTTGCTTGTGTTACAGGGTTTGCTGCAACATACCTTTTCTGAAGGATATGAAGTCTGAAACACAAATGGATGTCATCATTTAGTGACTTCAATCCTCAGATTATCCTACTGATTTGTCAAAAACAGAAATTGTCTGAGGAACAGACCAAACATTAGAGGCAAACCTCTGGACATTCTGCAGAAATCTGGACAGCTGAGAGGTATGTCATATACATATCACTGTCAGATTTCAAATCATGCAGGAAATGCATGTGCAGACAAACCCTGTTACTCTAGCAATCATCTAACTGTATAACAGCAATACGTACAATCTGTCCCTAATTCTGGATCTTTGTCCCCCATTTTGTTGGGCTTTCTCCACATTTCTTGTTCTAAGAGGTATTTCCATCTACCTTCTGTGAAGCTGTAGCTCCCATACTTCCATAATGTCCTCCTCAGAGGCAAGGAAAAGGGGCAAGGCCCACATGAAGGACTTAATTATAGCACTGTGTTGCTATGGCATTGGCTAATGGAAAGACAACACAGCTGTTCTGGATGCAATTAGCAAGTGGGAGACACCAATTTGTGCACAGGCCATCACCTGCTCATGAGCATTACCTATAAAAGGCAAGCTGCTGCCTATGCAAAACAGGTCTGACCCTTTCTACACAAGGACAGACTGTGACTACACAAACCTAAACATTTGCATTATTCTGAGAAAATTCTTCAGCACTATAACAGGTATGTCAATCAATTAAGCATGTAATGGAATGCAGAAGGTAGGATGCAATAATGTGAAATAACAAGTTAAACAATAGGTCTCAACAAGTTTTGCTGGACTGACATGTTGCTGTCCAACACCTATGGCCATTCCTGCTGCCTCTGTCTGCAGTGACATAGATCACAGCTTTGGCCCAGGAGTCACCCCAGCAAAGGTCAGCTCACATATGTCTACTACTGGAGTGTCTGTTGTACAATGCTGACTGTGATACTGCCAGGCTAGCTCCCTGGAATGTTGTAAATATTCATATGTCACCTGTGAATGCTACTATGATACATATGCTTGTCTTACAAATGTAAGAGACCTATATAGGGTATGTACATAGTATACAACTGGTGCAGAAGTGAGTGCGTGTTGAACTGTATGTTATATACTGAGCTCATACCTTTCAACTGTCCAGAGTTTTGCAGACTGACCACATGTTTGCCTCATATTTGTAGTCAATGTCTCATACAGTTGTGTCTTGTCTGGCAAATCAGTAAAGACTGAAGTCCTAACATAATAGCATATATTTGAATGCCATATGTCATATCCTTCACAGTATTCCTGTCAATGCAAAACCTACTTTGTTAGCAACTAAGTGTGTTACAGGTAGATTTATAAAGTGTCACTATTTTCTGGCCTTTCCCCCCATTGATGTGTGCCTTGTCCAAATGTCTTGCTCTAACACGTTGAGTGGTATGACTGAGCTGCAAGAGTGTAAACACAGTGTGCCATACTGACAAAGAACAGAAATGTATATCAAGTATTACCTGTGCATATGTATGTATTAACAGTAGAAGCTGGAAGCCTCAAACATACAGACATGACTTGCAAAATGTCAAGTAAATAGGCTGTACTTGTTTTACAAATGAGTTATCTTAGTTCCAGTGCATCAAGCAGACATAAATGTCTTCAGCTACAGGTTGTTGTATTGCTTTCAGACATAAATAATTACTAGGTTGATTATAATTACTAAGTTGAAATTAGAAAAGTGTATTACTGTGTTATGACTTCCAGTGCTACACACATATCAGACAGATATGTACACCTGATGCAGAGAAGTATGTTATTTACTGTTAGCCTGTGCTGTTAGCCTGTGAAATGAAAGCAGGTGAGAAACACTGATGTAATATGAGATAACGCAGCATTAATGTGGATTATTACTTTTAGACCTGTGTCACACAAACAGCTTTGCATGTTGTATAGGAATTAGGAAAATGTGACATTGTTTACATATATATGGCAATATGGTATAGCTGTCTGATGTTTGTGTGGTCTGCATTGAGTATCAGTTATCTCTGCATGTAATTTAGATTTGAAGCTCAGTATTTAAGCTTTGATGACTTGTATTTTGTATGTTATTGTAATATTACATTTGTTTGGTTATACATATTCTGTTCTGCTGTACTTTTAACAGTTCTTGGCTAGGGTCTGTTAACAAAGGTTACCAAAGAATTTGTTTGAAACATTTGAATAGCAGCAGTTAAGTAGTGTGCATAGCTGAGGCACAGCATTGCTCTCTTAATTACAAATATCAATAGTTAGCTGAAGTGTTTCCATGTTGTGTAGTGCTCTGAGTATCAGTCATCTCTGCATTTAATGATAATTTGAAGCTCTTTAGTTAAGCTTTGGTCTCATCTATTTTGTATCTTATTCCAGCATTGCCTTTCTTTTGTTAAACATTTTCTGTTCTGTTGGAGTTGTAAGTGTTCCCCCTTGTTGTGTTCAAATATTTATTGGCATGTGACTTGGTCTCCCCTACTACAAATCTCATTTTGAACATACCTCCCAGTTATATCTCATCAACTTATCATACTGAGTAGACAGATATCATTAGGGAGGGCCCACAGCACCCCACCCCCTCCCTTCGTTTCTCAACCAGACATTATCATGTTTCATCCCTTCCCATGTAACCAATAAACAAAAAACTGTTTACTTTATTTCTGTCTATTCTTACTGTATTACTTCAATTTGCTGTTGCTGCCTGTTCTTACAGTGATTCAATTGCACTTATTCTGCTGCATTTATTACTGCTTGTCAGTAGCCTGATGTAATTATGTTATGCTAAGGCTGTGCATTTAAGCACATGGGCTTCAGGACAGTTGTGTTACATGAAGTAGGTTTGTGGTCTGCACTGTTGTAGGAGGAGAGGCTACATTATGCCCTTCTGAGCTAGAACTTGCTGGTTAAAGGCTCATTGTGACTGTTTATATGAACTGTGTTTTTCTAACATTGGTATGCCTTGTTTGCTGTAGCATACACTACATCCTGACCTCCTGAATATAGCTTTGTTTGTATAACTTGAACACCAGAACATCTTTTTCAGAGATGGTTGCCTTGCACCCTAGTGACAGAAGTGTGCAGTTAGAAATTGTGTGACTGAAAAGTGCTGGAACAGGGCTCTGTTCTGAGCTTTCCTATTGGTTAACAGGTTAACCCATTTAAATTTGTTTGCTCTTGTTTGCTATTGTCATATTTAAGTGTGTATCTGTTCACCTGTGTTACATTGACCTAAAAGATTTTAAATATCTTTAGCATAGTCTGGTTACAGGCATTGCTGCAGTCACATCTGTTTGTGTGATTCTTGTGTTTCCTGCTACACCATCTAATGTTATACAGGGACTGCTTGCACTTACTGGGAGTAAGTGAACTGGTTGGCACTGGTTTGCCATAGGACAGTGAGCTAAGAGCTCAAGGACAAGGGTTGCTGGGTTACTCCCAGTGTTCCTATTTTACCTTCATTGTTGTGGCATTTAAACTCAGCATGTGCATGGCTTTGTGCTTTTGTGCAGCTTTAACACTTTGAGGAGTATCTCAGTTGCATTTCTTTCCATTACCTGCACTCCTGTGTGAGTGAAGCCCCTGCCTGCAGGTACTGTCTTGATGTTATCCAGCCATACTCAAAACTATAGGTGCTATGCTCAGATAGTACCCACTCTGCAATCCCTGACCTCTTTTCCACAGATGCTGATAACCATGGATGGACAATTTTCTGTGCTTTTTCATGCTATTCATTTGATATGGGCATCCTGACACAGTGTAGCCACTGCCTTATGTACACAGACAGTTGTGTGCTACTACCACCTAGGAACACAATATGTGAGAGATGCAATCACATTAAGAACCCAGAATCCTTGCTATCTCAGTCACATGATAGACCACAATGCTTTCCAGAAATGGCCTTCATCTGTCTCCCCTGGGCTTTAGGCTTCTGGCCACACCTCCCAACCATACCGAATTACTCGGATTTTACCAAGTTTTGGGGTCCAAATAATGGGGTGCCATGATTCCCGAGTGGCATCCCTTCATTTCCGAATTTTTCCCAGCATTTTTTTCTGCTTTTGAGCTCCATCAAATTGAGCTCAAGGGCTCACGTGCACACATTTTCAGCTAGCTACTTCACTGTTTGAATGGATCTGCGAGCGGGAATGGCTGGCTGCTTCACTGTTTGAATAATGAAGGACAACAGTTTATTGAAGGAAATGACTGCAAGCATGGGTACTGCTTTTAAGGTTTTTTTCATCTTCTCATGAATGGAGACTACAGTTTAATGGATTTACTGTTTTTAAAGGACTACAAATGCTGCAAGCGTGGGTACTGCTTTATCATCTTTTTGCAAGTATTTGTTTTTATCTTCTTGTGAACAGTTTCAGGAGTGTGTCATCTACTGCTTTTTCAAGGTATAGAGCTTAAGGTATTGGAAATGACTGCTGCTTTTAATTCCGACTGTATTTTAGTGTTTTAGGCTTCACTGTTACTGTTTGGCTTTCAAGGGAGCAAGTATCTGACTGCTGCTTTTAATTCTGGCTGTATTTTACAAGTTGCGAGTGTTTCAGGTTTAACTGTTACTGTTTGGCTTTCAAGGGAGCAAGTTGCGGACTGCTGCTTTTAATTCCGGCTGTATTTTGCAAGTCGCGAGTGTTTCAGGTTTAACTGTTACTGTTTGGCTTTCAAGAGAGCAAGTTGCAGACTGCTGCTTTTAATTCTGGCTGTATTTTGCAAGTCGCGAGTGTTTTAGGCTTCACTGATTGTCTTTCTAGGGAAACAACTGCTGCTTTTAATTCCGGCTAGGCTTCACTACAGCTTAAGGTATTTTGCAAGTAGGCTTCACTGTTTGGCTTTCAAGGAACTGCTGGTTTAAGTGTTTTAGGTTTCACTGATTGTCTTTCTAGAGGAACGACTGCTGCTTTTAATTCCAGCTAGGCTTCACTACAGCTTAAGGTATTTTGCAAGTAGACTTCACTGTTTGGCTTTCAAGGTATAGGAAGGAAATGACTGCTGCTTTTAATTCCTGAAGGAAGGAAACGACTGCTGCTTTTATGCTATTTATTTGCAAGTCGCAAGCATTGATTTTCTATTATTGAAGGAAACATCTGGTGTGTGTGTGATGCTTTTTAAGCTATTTTTTTGCAAGTCTCGAAGCTGAAAGTGAAAGCTGGGGAGGTTAAATTTAAATGGACCCTGTTCAAAACACAGTACTTGAAGCAGTGGTAATATATGTAAAAAAGGTGTTTGGAACTTCTAATGGTAACTAGGGCACACAGCTGTAAACTAGCAGTGAGGAAAACTAAGATTAAGGAAAAAGGCCTTTCTTACAATGTTAGTATGGGGAGGGGGAAATCTAGATTTGGAAAATTATTACAGCTACAGTTTTCCTTGCTTTTTGCTAGCAATCACAGAACTTAAACCCCTGCTGTTGAGGAAAATAGACCATGGAATATAACTTCTGGATAGCATTTAAAAGCCTCTGCCAAACTGTCTAGCAGCACAAGAAGAGGAGACCGGATATTGCCCACTATGTTTTCAATAAGGTGTAAGAAATGCAAACCTTTGTGATATCACTGCTTAAAGCTAGAAAGAACACTGTGCAACTCTGAACTCTAGCAGATGCATTTCTTTCTGTAGAAGTACTAAAAGCAGATAGAGAGAGTTCTATTTTAGAAAATGAAGTCATTACAGTAACTGTGCTATGAGAAGGGGAAACAATGGATGAAATACATGAGATAGGGACAGAAATGAAGGTACTGGACATTGTTGATGGTGTAGTTAATGCATATTTTACAATTTTTACTGGAAGACTCAGCAACAGCTCTTAAAATAGGTAGAGGTGCCAATTTTCAGTGAAGGTATCAGTTATGGTGAGATCAGATTTCTCAACCTTCCTGTGAAAATGTAAACTAACACTAGCTGAATGTCTGATTTACTATGCATCATGGGAGTATTATCTTCATTACGGCACACTGGATCAACTCTTTGTGCTTGCACTTTATCAGTGTGGTCTACAAGCTTTTTTTGGGGGGGGGGGTGAAAGAGGGTGGGACATAGCCAAATATAAACTTATATAAACATACACCCCTAAACACCTTATGGAAATTACTACAATAGTCCCAGAGCTGCCACTGATGTGAACTATAATCCTAGCATTTGAGCAGTGATTATGTGTACAGCCTGAATCTTATGGTAAATGTGTTCTGGATGGCTGTATGACTCCATCAAGGTGTGTGTGTGTGTGTGTGTGTGTGTGTGTGTGTGTGTGTGTGTGTGAAAATGCCTCAGGTGGCTAGAGGTACTCAGGCTCAAACCCTGTACGTTGGGTACAGGCAAAAAGAGCCTAAAGTCCCTAGCTACCACCACTTGTGGGTTTATATCTCATATTTTTGTTCTGTTCCTCATAAAATCTGTGGTTTTCAGGATTTTTGTGGCAAATCACTGAAGGATTGAATTCACTAAATAATGACAGGTATTTGAATTTCAGACTTCATATTCTTCAGAAAATCAGTGGTAACAAAACCTTTTATTCTAGCAATTTTCTAAATTTATAAGATCAGTATTTGAAATGTGTCCCTATTTTTGAGCTGTATTCCCCCATTATTGGATTTTTCTAGGTTTTTTGTGCTAAGACATTGAGAGCTATGTTGGTGAGAACTGAATTCTGTATTCCCCCATTATTGGTTTGTCCAGGTTTTTTGTGCTAAGAGGTTGACAGCTATGGTGAGAAGTGAGAACTGAATTCACTAAATGATAGCCATTTAAGTTTCAGTCTTCCTATCTTTCAGTGTTGATTTAGCACAATGATATGCTGCTTTGACTGTAGTGGACAGGGTCCTGGTTTCAAGACTTAGCGGTGAAATGCATGGTGGTGATACATTTTATTCTAGCAACTTTCCAATATTATACAAGCAATGTTTAAAATGTGTCCCTGTCTGGTTTTTGGCCTTTTGTCCCCCCCACCAAAAAAATAAATAATACTGAAATTGAAAATAAGAAGCTGTGCAAGATACTTATGGCTTACACTATTGTCATTCTATTTTATATATTTATATATATATATATATATATATATATATATATATATATATATATATATATGTATGTATATGTATTTTGTGTGTGTGGAAGTAGACATGATGGAAATGTTCTGAATTGGGCAGTTTTGTCATTTATTGGTTCATGCATTTTGTTTCATTGCCTACTGGAAAAATGTTCAAACAAACAAATTTAAAATGTGCTCTAACAAGTGTGTTGTATTACACAAGGAATATAATTTAGTAAAGTCAGGAAGGTTTATCAAAGAACACATGTATGTTTCTTGTTTTGTGTGCAAGGGTCCTATGATTTGAAAACAGCCCAAAGGTAATCTTTATCCACCAATGCCCACATGCATTTTCTTTGGATGTGGTGTGGGTTTCAATGCTATTTCAATGAATATGAGTTTCAAGGGCGGAGAAGTTTTAATGCCAAATCTATTTTTTTGTGAGACAGTATTGCTTTGTTTATCAGATATCTATTAGTGTTTGTGCATTGTGCTATAAGATGTAAAAATAAACTCCAAATAATCATTGTAGAAGTAAAGCAGTATGCACACATTAGTGTTTATGGTAAATGGGGTGATGTAGCCAGGTAATAGGACATTGGAATGGCTGCAGGGGGACTCTGGTCAGTGTTGCCATATTTTTTTGTCTGTTCTTCAGTTTGCACTTGAAAATTTGTATACATTATGTATGCAAATTTTATGTTAATCAGCGTTCAGATTTGTACCTATTTTTCACTGGCCTTGTCCAGATTTTTGATGTTTCCAGGTTGAGAGGTATGCTTCTGGCAAAGGCACTTGCTTTCCCCATAGTGCCTTTTGTAGGCAAAGTCATGAGCAGAAATTTTCCAGCATGAAAGCTTATTATAAACGAAATGTAAAGATCATGGTGCTAAATGCTAGGAGTCTTAGCATGAAATTAAAGTCATTGCAAGTGTCCTTGTCCTGGAGGATGCTGACATTTGTGCAGTCATTGAAACCTGGTTTGAAGCTGTGGAGAGCACAATAACCTTGCCAGGTTACTCATCCTACTATACTTTCAGACCCCAAATGGAGGGCTACAAAGTCAAATGAGGTAGAGTTTTAAACTTTATCATACACATACACACCTTGAGGCTGGTCAAACAGTATGAAACACAGGAGACATCCCAAATGCAGTTAACTGTTGACAAAACACCTATTCAAATCATAGCTAGCTACAGACCTCCAAACATGACTCTGGACACCCACTACACCAATCTGGACTTACTTAAATCTGTCAAGATTCTACCCTCTATGCTGATCATGGGTAACTTGAACTACCCAACCATAGTGTGCCTGACCTATTTGACCTGAACATGAATGCACAGAGATTCCTCGGCTTTATCAGTGCCAGTGCATTAGATCAGCTGGTCAACACCCCTACAACAGGTGGAAATATCCTGTACCTGGTCCTAACTTACATGAGTAGCCACTGTAGCACTCCTACAGTGTCATCCTCCTTGGTAAGATCTGACAATAAAGCCATCACTTTTCAGGTCACCATCTCCCCTGCCCCCTCCCCTTGTCAGGGTCAAACAAAAAACACTTTTCCAAAACTGACTATAAATCTCCTCAGAGCAGGTATAAGTAGCTTCACAGCCACCATCCCATCAGTTGGAACTAGCAGTAATGTTCAAGCCTACACCAAAATACTATATGAGCACCTACATAGTTGTATGGACTCAGCAATATCTGACAGGACAAAATCATCTTCCTCAAGGTAGAGTAAACCTTGTGGTGGACAGCAGCAATACACAGATCTCATAATAAGTGGAAATATTTGCTGTACAGGGCCAAGAAGGAGCAGGTGCCAAATTGGAAGCAATCTCACCTTTGTCTGAACAAGCAAATAATGTCACAGGTGAATTACCCTAAGGCTAACTTTGAGTGCAAATTGGACATATCCACCAAGGCCAATCACAAGGCCTTCTTCACATATGTCTGCAATCTCAGAGGCAACACCCAAATCTGCTCTGTAGTGGTGGTCAGTAACACCATATACAAATAAGCCATAGATATAGCCAACCTGCTGTAGACAGGTTAAGTGAAAACCTCACCCCCGTCTATCCCATCAGGAAACAAGGACATGCACCACACCTGTCCCCTCATCATCAGGGAGCAGGACCGTAATGCCAACTCAAAGGCAACAAACTGAAGTCTCCGTGGGGCCTGATACCATCCCTGGCTGCATCCTACATGAACTCAGGCATGAGCTCTCAGCTCCATTACACACTGTAGTCAATCAAAGTCTGAGCACCAGTGTCGTCCCATCTGCACGGAGGACAGCCACTGTCATCCCTCTACCCAAAGGTGGAGCATCCACTGACCCAGCCAATCATATGCACATCAGCCTAACTAGCCTGATCTGCAAGGGTATGAAAGGCATTATCAAGGACATTATAAACAGGGACATAGGCAACCTCAAAATGCTTGAGCCCATACTGTCTGTTATTGTCAAAGGGAGATCAGGCCTGTTAAACCTGGTTGACTTCTTTGAAGCAGTCAACAAACACATGGATGAGGGGAAGACAGTGCAGACTGCCTACCTTCACCTGGCCAAAGCCTCTGACAATAATCCCCTTCAGCCATAATACATAAGCCTACACAGCTGGCATCAACCTGTATGTTACCAGATGGGATTCTAACTGGCTCAATGAAAGTACTACCTCAGTCAAATTATTGGAAGCCACCTCTAGTAGTAAACCCTTAAAGAGCAGTGTACTCCAAGAATCAGTCTGGAGGCCCCTACCATTTGAAATATACATTTCTGAGGTTCAAGATAAAACCACTGGTCTGTGGTGATCAGGTTTACAGATGACTGCAAGCTGGCCACTGTCTTACATTCCTCTACTGATGTGAGCATCCTCCAAGAGAATCTTACCCTAATTAATGACTGGTGCCAGAAGCATTGCCTTAAAATGAATGCCAGGAAATGCATAATTATCCTTGTTGTGGTAGATGTCAGCCACGCTAATTATGACAGTAATAACAATGTACTGAGCATGCAATCAGGTGTGAGGGGAATTGTGCACCAAGGCTGATAGCAACCTGACAGTTTCCCACCACGTTGGCACCATTGTACAGAAGGCTGTCTACATGACCCACCTCACAAATAAGGGTATGTCATCCAGGAACCAGGAGGCCATAGCATCCCTGTACTCCACTCTTATCAGACCCATTACTGAATACAATGTTTCTTTTGGCATGTACCTTGCCAAGCACATGCAGCACTTGCAGAGACCACAGAGGTTCCTGACTAGGAAAATACAGGGCCTGCAACACCTATCCTATACAGATAGGTTGAAAGCCCTGTCCCTCTACTCAGTCTCATACAGACTGATCATAGGTGACCTGTGTCTGGCATACAAGGCCATTTCCAAACCAGCCTTGATGGAGTTTCTGGATATCCGTAAGACACACCCCACTCACACAACCCACATGCAAGGTTCTCACCTGATCTGTAACATAAGTACTTGTTGGTAGGATAGATTTGTGTCCCAAACAATACACTGTCTGTAAAATGCACTCCCTCCCCATGTCTAGCAGAATACTTCTATAGCCCTCTTTGAAAAGATGCTGTCCAACTGCATGGGAAACAGGAAAAACACCCCTGGGATCCCGCCTGTGTCCCATCTGGACAGGGGTAACAGGTGCTAACTTTGAAGGCACATGGGTAACTTTGGTAGGGGTGTGTCTTACGGATATCCAGAAACCCCATCAAGGCTGCTTTGGAAATGGCCTTGTATGCCAGACACTGGAGCATTTCTCCCCGGGCCTCCACCGAAAACAGGATCTGTGGAACCTAGTCAGACTTTACTGGTCAACAAATGTTAAATAAATAAATAAATAAATAAATAAACATAGGTGAAAATCTGGGCTAGGCTTATGAGGCCATCCAGGCCAACAGCCTGGTATCATCCTATGAACCTATGCACCTAGTACTTTACATGTTTCCTGTATGTATTGCAGACTGTTCTGCAATGTTGTCTTAAATGAATCCCTGTGAGGCTGAACTGTGTAGTTACTGTATTGATAGAGTATTCTCTTGTTCCTTTATTAGTTATTATCACATATCGTTAAACCTTGTCATTGTGTCTGGTCTGTATATCAGTAAGTCAGCTCTTAGAGTATTTGCATATGCACTTGGTGACTTTGTATAGCTCACCCCAATAGCCCTGGTCTTGGTAACACTTAACATTTTGCTAATAGGCTCATTATACAGTAGGATTTGTCACCCTTTGTTGAAGGCCTTACAGTAACTGTTAAAGACATGAGTTGTGGCAGTCAGAACTACCTTAAAGTCTGGGCTGATGGGCCCATAGATAGCAAAGTTGTGTCAGACTCTACCAGGAGTGTGTGTGTGTGTGTGTGTGTGTGTGTGTGTGTGTGTGTGTGTGTGTGTGTGTGTGTGTGTGTGTGTGTGTGTGTGTGTGTGTGTGTGTGTGTGTGTGTGTGTGTGTTAACAGAGTGGAGCATGACAGTCCCAGCAATGTGGAGTGTGTGATTGCCTGGCATGCAAGAGTGAGATAACTCTTGAGGGGTATGGATGACACTGGGTAGAGGATTAGCCTCATAGCCTATAGGTGTATGGCAGATGTCTGATGGGCTGCTATGCCCTGGTATGGAACTTCTGTGATGTCCCCAGCTGCTGCATGTGCCATCTGATGTGAATGATGAATGGAGAATTATGTACATTAATGGTCTTCATTGGGGGGAACATGAAACATCACGGTCAGGAGTGCAATGCATGCTGTAATGCCAGTATGGTGAGACTGCCCACACACATACTGTGCTGATAGATGGTAGGGGTGTGAGGTGGGTGTTAGTCGGGGATAGCACTAGCAAACATGGCTGTGCAGGCTCTGTACATAATGGTGCCCAATGTATGAGGTCCTGTGATGTGTTTCCCTGTTCATGTATTTCAGGTGCAATGCCACAACAGCGATTACTACCCTTTTCAGAAGCTGAGACTGCAGCAATAGTAGATGCCTTAAGACTGCATCACACAGTGCTGTTCACAGGATCAGACAGGAGCAGCAGGAATGGACTGCCCTGTGGAACAACCTACTGAAAACCATCAACAATCTGGGTCATTATGGGCGTACCTATGAGCAGGTCAGGCACAGGCCAACTGACCTTATTTACCACACCTGGAAGATGGCTGCGGCTGTGGCCAGGGACCGTACAGCCACAGGTGGGGATCCTGCTATGCAGGCCCCACTGACACATACAGAAGAGTTCCTCTCCAACCTTGGGGCAACCACCGCACCTCAGGAAACCATCTACACCTCTGTCGTGGAGGTGGATGGAACCCAGGCAACAGGTAAGGAGCATCCAGGTAAGGCTCCAGTGTATATCATTTGTATACTGTATCATTCATACTGGCATCCTTGGAGTATCTAGAAGCATATGTCAGGTCAAACTGCATTTGTGGGTGGGTTTTTTGTAATGCACACAAGTGCACACCTGTAGTGAATGACAGCAAATTGTGTAGTATCAAAGCTTGTACTGTACATGTTCATAAATTCATCATTTTCCTGTACCAATGCCACATGTGAGTGTGCTGACAATACCTCTCCCCCACAAGTACATAGGTCCCTCTGGGAACTGCAGCTTGAAGCCAGTGATTATGGAAATGTCTTGTTGAGGCTCATCAATACCCTAGGCATGGTAAGGGCATGCATTTTCCCATGTACACAAGTGTTACTCTTTGCCATAATGCAATATGTGCATGTTCCCTTGTGGTGGGGTTAACTGCAGTGCATCACTGTGGTCATCACAGGGGCCTATTCACAGGAGCTATAACATATTGGCAAGTATGTTTATGTAGGTGTTGCCACTGGGCAGTACAGGGGTACAGCAATATTGTGTACACAGTTGCAGTGTGTGTTAGGTGAAGGTCCATCACATGCTACCACTGCGCATGTATCTCAGAGGGGTATATTAGAAGCAACATCAAGTAGACATAGCTGCACTGCATGTTGTTGAGGGCCTTTCCAGAGGGTGTATGTTGTGGTGTGATTTCGTGTCATGCATGTTGTGATGCCCACACACTGGCTCAGTAGTCAAGGCACCTCAATCTTCACCACTAGCACTGGTGAGGGGGTGTACACACTGGGGGGATAACAGTATACACACAGTAAAGAACAATTTCCCTTAAGAGCACACAGAGATCCCAGTCAGTCTGGGGCCAGTTTCTTCCTTTCTCTCCAGATCCCCAATAAGACTTCGCACTGGCCCAGGTATAGGGTCCAGATCTCAGCCTAGTGGTCAGTCTAAAACCTCAAGCACCCTCTCTGTGCAACCAGAGCTTTGTATCCCTACCCAAGCAGCTGCAACACACACTTTAAGATTTGGTTTAGATACAGACACACAGAAACTCCTGGGGAAGGCTGGCACATGTTCTCCAGCTATGCTACCTTTCTGCCCAGACTATAAGGTAGTACCAACTGCTACCAACCACTGCTAACAGCTACTATAAGGCCCTTCCCAATGTGTGACCAATTTCAGTGTGTAATATTACTGTTATCAAAATAGTAAGTGTGATGACCAGCAAGACTATTGGAGTGGCTTAGATAGTATCACCAAATACATGCAAGTACTCTAGAGCTTAAATTATCTCTACACAAAACAGCCACAGTTGAAAGGTTTAAAAATATTCAATAATAAAAACACAACACAAATCTCATCAATTCAACACAGTTCTAATCAAGAGTTCAGAAATCACAGGAAACTTTAAAATAATATTGTAGGATAGCCTAACATAAATATAGAAAACAGCTAGACTAATCCAGCTAAATTCCTATCTAACTCTAAGAGAAATCACTGTTCTAAATACTACATACATACACAACAAGCAAGTGTTGGTGAGTGGATGTTGTTACTGGATCCCAGACAAGATACAAAATGCTCAATCTTTCTCTATGAGAAAGTCTTAAATTGATAATGCACAGTACTGCTAACTCATCTCAGATTACATCATTTTTATCACTTCTCCTTTAGTTCCCAGGCTAACAGAAACTCAAAATTTACATTTCTTTGTAAGCTACACCTGCCAGGAAACCACAGCAATAAAAGACACTTTTAGATTCATAGGACGATACTAAGCTATTGGCCTGGAGGCCCTTATAAACCTAGCCAAGAATTTCACCCATGTTCCCTCAAAGTTAACACCTGTTTTCCCTGTGCAGCAGGGACACAGTTGGGATCCCATGGGGTATAGTTTCTGTTTCCCATAGCTAGTGAACCTGTGCCAGCCTTCCCCCAGGAGTGTTTGTGTGTTTCTATATAAATCAAATCTCAAAGTGTGTGTGTGTCAGCTACTTGGACAGAGACACGAAGCACTGGTTGGACAGAGAGGGTGTTAGAGGTTTTGGCTTGACCACTCATCTGAGATCTTAACCCTATAGCTGTGCCAGTGGGGAGTCTTATTGGGGACCTGGAGAAAGAGGGTAGAACCAGCCTCAGACTGACTGTGATCTCTGTGTGCTCTTAAGGAAAATTGTACTTTACTGTGTGTGGACTTGTTATCCTCCCAATGTGCACTTCCCTCACTGGTGTTAGTGGTGAGGATTGAGGCTCCCTGATTACTGGGCCAGTGCAGGGTTGTCACAGCACAATAACAGGTACAAACATATGCTGTTCACTGTTCAACGCTGTACTGAATATTATAGATTCCATTTAAAGTCATATAACTTAAATCCCAGCTGCTGTCTTGAAGCTATAGTACATTAATGACATGCACATTATGTGGCAGTTGTAAACCCTGTCAAAGAGGTGCATCTTGACACACTTTGAATATTCTCCACAGTGGTACTTGCAGAACTGCCACAGCAGTAACTACTACAGCTCCGGACTCACATATGAGAAGAGGATAATAGACCAGTATCTCCACTTTTTCCCAGGGGATGGACAGCAGCCCCAATGCAGCTGAATGAGAATTCGGAGATGGCAGTGTACAAGAAGCTGTAGGGACACTGAACGTTAAGAAGTTTAAAAGGAAGCAAAAACATCTCACAGGTAATATCTTCTGTTGAAGGAAACCAATACAAAGGCCACAGAAAGTTTCATAGGTTCACAGGTGTGTACTAGGTTAATGGCCACTGGGGTTTTTTAAGCCTAGCCATGCAGCCCAAATCTCTGACAAGTTCTATTACCCTTGATAAGTGTAAGCAGGGGCTTGGAAGATGAAACATTGACAAGCAGGGGATTGAGAAATGAACCATTTACAGGCTGCCTGTGTCTATTAGACACATAGGTTCCAAAACAGGGATGAATTTCCTGTTTCACATCCAATTGTCCAAGTTACATTTAAATTGTGTTAGGGAGGAATTCTGCTTCACATGGATGAGGAGTCTGTTCCAGAGAAGGTGTAGTATCTGGGATATATACCTTTTTCTCCAACAAGCCCTGTTTATATCACAGGCAAGGTTTAAGTCTTTAGAATGGATAATTCTAAATAGATATACAGGTGGTCCATCAGGATGGGGTCCAAGAATACCTTGTATGCAAGGCATAGATCTACCCTCAACAGTCAGAAGGAGAAGGAATACAGGGATAGGAGACTAAGGCAGTATGCTTAGAAGTTGTTACTTATACATCTATTCTTTTAATGAGGACCCTCTGTGGACTTTACAGTTGTTGAATGTGCTTGGTTAGGTGCATACCAAAGGGGGCATTGTATTCAGTGATAGGTCTAATGAATGCTGAATAAAGTAGAACAATGACACTGCTTTGGACCTAAATGCCATATCTTTGTTTATAAGTTATACAGCATAGAATGATTTCCTCACTACTGTAGATGTTCAAAGGCTATATTACTGCCTCTATGTGTCCCCAAGTCCCTGACTATTGGTCAACTTTTATGGGTGTGTTGTTAATGTGATAGTTACCATGGGCTGGATGACTTCCCAGAGGATGCCAGTATGCATTCGTTGTCATTTAGTTTTAGTCCATTCTAACCTTAGTTGTTTATCTGTGTCAGCCATTCCTGGAGAACATTTGTGTTGGTGGGTGAGTCAATAAAGATGCTTCTAGTTTGCCTGTTAGATCTTTACTTATGGCAATATCAAGGAAATCAATCTTATTTTCATTTATAGTCTTCTTAAACTAAAAAAAATCAGTAGTACCTGATATATAAGAATAAAAATCTTCAAATTGTGAAAGATCTCCTTTCCATATTAAAAAGATCATCAACAAACCTGCAATAAACACCAATATAACTAAAATAAGAATTTTCCTCTGCATTTAAAACATATTTGCATTTCCAAGTTTACATCATAATGTTTGCATAAGTGTTCACCATTGGCATACCCATAGCTACCCCTTGACATTGTTTGCAAGTGCTACTTTAAGAAATTCACAAATCAGATTTATCAATATGCTACCAAAGCAAGTGTAGAACATCTTCTCAACCAACTGCCAAACAAACTGTAGAACTTCAAAGCACAGCACAACACAACCACTGCAGGGTCCAAAGAACTTTATTACCAAAGGTTTAGTGCTTTCTTCCCTCCTGTAGGGACAACCTCAGAATAACGCATCAAATCCCACCCAGCCTTTAAATAATACATCAAACCAATTAACTAATTAAATGAACAATCAACTAGTCACTGAACTGTTAAAGCTATCCACTAAAAATACATATAGAAATGTATTAATACAAATATTAAGACACTAAAATATTTCAACCCACAATATTATTAAACTTTAAAACACATGTTATTGAAGTAGTTTCATTGATTCCTGGAAACTCAGTGGCATTAAGCCGTAACTGCCATTTAAGTTCACATATATCTAAAACAAGGTCTATAATTCTACCCTGAACATCTTTGGTTACCTGCTGTATAACCAAGAATTTAAATTTATGGTCCCTATGTAAATTAATATGCCTACTTAATGCATTGGTTAGCTTACCATGCCGAATGTCTAAAAGGTGTTTGGCTATCCTATTTTTAGATTGCCTACACGTTTTTCCTACATAAAAAAACAGGACATAATTGGCACTTGATCACATATAGTACATTTTGGCTGTTGCAGTTGAAATCTCCATCAATATATAATGGGGTACCAGTCTATACCGTTCTGTAGTTTCTAAAATATGTGAGCAAAGCAAACACAAATTGCTTTTAAAATTGCCCTTGATCCTATGTTGATGTCCACCATAATTATAAGTACCAGCTTCTAATATATTTTTCAGGGATCGATCCTTCTTAAACACCACCTTGGGCAGGGGCCCCACCTTGTTCCCTATGTTATTATCAATTCTCAAGATTTCCCAATTCTTGAGAACAATATCTACAACCTCAGGTGCATCCAAATTAAAGGTAGTAATGAAGTTAGCCGAATAATTATTTACATTCCTAACTTCCCTGGACTGCATACTAAATTCCCATTCCTTACCATTTGCTAATAAAGGACAGTAAAATCTACTTTCATGCTTAACAATTATCTCCTGTTGGATTTTATTTAACAATTCAATGAGATACCCTCTCTGTAAGAATAACTGTTTAATAAATAATAGTTCATCCAAAAACTCCTTATCCATAGTAACCATACAGGCAGCCTGCACCAAATGCCCTTTGACTATGGATTTTTTATGATGAACAGGATGTCAACTATAAAATTCCAAATAGGAATTAGAGAAGGTTGGTTTCCTATAAATTGTAGATGTTCATTTTTTTATCAATTTTATTATAAATCAAATCCACATCAAAATATGTGATATGTGGTTCACTATAGTTATGAGTAAACCTCAAAAACTCTTCTGTATTGTTCACATATTCAAAAAAAAGTTGGAGTTCAACCTCCGTTCCTTTGCATATGATAAACAAATCATCCAAAAACCGAGTATAGTATAAAATTTTACTATAGAAAGGACCATCTATAATGTATTCCTGCTCCCAATATGACATGACATAGTTCGAAAAAATTGTGGCGCACACCGCCCCCATTGCAACACCTGTTGTTTGTTTGTAGTACTGTCCTTCAAAATATATAAAGTTATTTTTAAGTACCACCTACATTAACATAACAAACTTGTTTACCTCATCTTGGTCAAAAAGACCAGTTTTCAAAAGTTGGTTCTCGAACCACTCACATCCTTTTGCGGAATCACAGAAAATAAATTACACATCAATGGTGACCATAATAATGTCACCATTGATTTTGTTGTTATCCAGACCTTCCAAAAATTGCCAAGAATCCTTAGTAATATATATAAATACTTTTAATCCCCTCTGAAGATGAAAATCCAGAAATTTACTTATGAAGTGGGTCTTAGATCTTTTCCCATCCACTATTGGTCTAAATTTGGGATTATTAAGTCCTTTATGGATTTTGGGAATGCCGAATATGTTTGATATCATTGGAAATTTATTTATCATATAAACATGTTCATCCTCTCTAATTTTCCCTTGATATAGCATATCTTCAAGAAATAAATCTATTTTTATATGCTATATATATCTCATTAAGGGAAACCTCTTCATAAGTACCATCTGTTAATATAATATTCATCCCATTCAAGTAGTCACTCCTATCCATAATAACCACATCACTTCATTTGTCTGGCTACATGACACAAATATTTGAGTCCTCAGTCAACCCTTTTAACAAAATCCATTCCTCACTAGTAAGATTAAAGGTATATGCTTTAAAATTATTCTGTTTAAATGTTCGCCTAATCTCTTTTTCACAAATTTTTTCATATATTTTAACTTGATTATTCATGGGGGGGTTAAAAGTGCTTGGTTTTTTAAGCCTGTTTGTTTGTCTGTCTACATTGGCATCAATATCATTAAACCACATTTTCAAATTAAGCTTACGGGTAAAACACTTAAATTCAATTAAAGTGTCAGCTATATTTCCCCTCCGACTAGGTACAAAGGTAAACCCCTTGGCTAAAAATTAGCATGTTTAACCCCTATATCTTTGGTATAATAATTATAGACCTTGAAATCATGGGCATCATTTAAAATTAATCAAAAACAGATGAACGGCAACCCACAAAGCAAATGCTCCGTTACTTGCGTATAAAATAATCAAAGTCCAAAAAGTAAACTGGTAAAGGATCGACCAAGGCAGCATAAATAACAATATAGTCCTGTCTTAAAAACATTTTATTATGTCCAAAACTATGAGGTAACTCAACCATGTTCCTTAAAAGCACAGTACATACCATAGCAGAGAACGGACATATAATAAACAATACAAAACTGAAGTGACAGTATTATACACATATATAAAAACATGAAAATCACAACAGAATCACCATTTAAAATTACTTTGGGTTCAAAAATGTTTGACATTTCATCAGGTATGAATCCAGCATTGTTAGATACTTCTTGCATATTTATATTCTCATGTAAATATACATTAAAAACACTAAAAGCATCACAGTCCTGTTCAATGTTACCATTTACATTGTTAAGTGTGTCAACATGACTAATAGAACTTTTACCTTCATTTAAACTTAAAACAACATTATCATTGGCCGTTCCACTTTTAAAATTTGCAGAACTTGAAACTACATTAAGTTCATCATAATAAGCCAAACACTCACACTGCCATTAGTGGATTCTGTGTTTGCCAGCATAGGGTGAACTGATAACAACGAATCATTTAAAAAAAGCACAGTATCTTGTATTGTGTTTACTCCACTACCATCACCATCAAAAGAGGAACTCAGCATCACAGTTGTATTAACATTACTTAAACAGTTAGTTCCGTTTGCATTCAAGCCTTCCAAAACATTAACATCCGCTCTATTTAATAAGTTTATTTCATGAAAAACACTTAAAACATAATTACTATTTTCATTAGTAAACCTATTATCATAAACATGACAAATATTAGTCCACGAAACATCCAGTGGTGATTTTATATCCTTAGCATTCATGCCGTGAGGCCCCTCTGCATAAACTTAATCATTCAAAGCGCATGAATACGAACCATTTTCAGCTTCGATAAATGTACCAGTGTCCACTACAGATCTCAGCCTAGTGGTCACACCAAAACTTTCAGCACCCTCTCTGTCCAACCAGTGCTTTGTGTCCCTGCCCAAGTACCTGAAACACACACACTTTAAGATATGAGTTATATACAAACACACAGACACTCCTGGGGAAGGCTGGCACAGGTTTCCCAGCTATGCCCCCTTCTCTCCAGACTATAAGGTAGAAATCACTGCCACAAACCACTATTTATCAGCTACTAATAAGGCCCTTACCAAAGGGTGTCCAATTTTACTGTGCAATATTATTATCCAATTAGTAAGTGTGACGGACAGCAAGACTATGGGAGTGGCTTGGACAGTATCACCAAATACATGCAAGTACTCTAGAGCCTAAATTATCTCTACACAAAACAGCCACAGTTGAAAGGTTTAAAAATATTTAATAATAAATAATAAAAACACAAGACAAATCTCATCAGTTCAACACAGTGCTAATCAAGAGTTCAGAAATCACAGGAAACTTTAAAACAATATTGTAAGATAGACTGACATAAATATAGAAAACAGACTAATCTGGTTAAATTCCTATCTAACTCTAAGATAAATCACTGTTCTAAATACTACTCACATACAGAGCAAGCAAGTGCTGGTGGGTGGATGTTTTTACTATATCCCAGACAAGATACAAAATGCTCAGTCTTTCTCCCTGAGAAAGTCTTACATTGATAATACAAAGTGCTGCTGACTCATCTCAGATTACATCATTTTTTATCACTTCTCCTTTAGTTTCCAGGCTAACAGAAACTCAAAATTTGCATTTCTTTGCAAGCTGCACCTGCCAGGAAACCACAGCAATAAAAGACACTTTTACATGTGAAACCTAGTAACTATCTGTCTTAAGAACAATACAAAGAATTTCCAGCCCAGATATCCTGTCTCAGAGCTTGATATCAAACAGTCATACAATGCTTTACTTATCAGTTTTCTTCCAGCAGGGTATGCTGTGGTTACATTTTTGAAGCTCAGAACATACACAGTTTTCTTACATTTAGTTTTCTTCCATTTGTAAAAACAGGTCTGTGGATCATATTAATATTTACAATGACATGGAATTATTTACAAAATTCTATCTAGCTAGGCTGGCAGCCTTCACACATGTCATCATTCAGAGACTGTGTGGTCTGTATAATGCATTTGTTCCACCTCACTTCTATGTGTTTGTGTGCACGTCCACACGTGTGTGTGTGTGTGTGTGTGTGTGTGTGGGTGTGTGTGTGTGTGTGTGTGTGTGTCCGTGTGTGTGTGTGTGTGTGTGTGTGTGTGTGTGTGTGTGTGTGTGTGTGGCACATATGTGCACGTGTGTGTGTGTGTGTGTGTGTGTGTGTGTGTGTGTGTGTGTGTGTGTGTGTGTGTGTGTGTGTGTGTGTGTGTGTGTGTGTGTGTGTGTGTGTGTGTGTGTGTGTGTGTGTGTATGTGTGTGTGTGCGAGTGTGTGTGTGTGTGTGTGTGTGTGTGTGTGTGTGTGTGTGTGTGTGTGTGTGTGTGTGTGTGTATCAGCAAACAGTATAGTGCAGGGTATTAATTTACATATCTCGTCTTCCCCTCACAGATGAACACAGGGGTTGGTGTCACTCCCCCTCACAACCTGATGTCAGTGTCTTAGTGGACTCTGATGATGATGATGGTCATAGTAAGGCACAGGTGGGGTAGTTGAAGGCTGAATCTGTGCCACTGGTTGGGATCCCACTTTCACTCACAATGTCCCCACACACAGTCAGTATGCCCACACATACCCAGTCCCCAGCAGCCACAGAAAGTTTGAGGATGGTGGAATAGAACAGGCTAGTGTGGTGACTAAGGCAAGTGTAAGTATAGATACTAGCCATAGCCAGAGACCAGGTGAAGTGCCACACAGGCAGATGGACAGGAGTGCTCAAAGGAGAACTGCTGCCCATCAAGCCCCTGTTGCAGGTGTCACAGCAGGTGTCACCAGATGCATCTTTCGGTCCATCATGGAGGCACAGTCATGTACTGACCGCAACAACAGACAGATGCTCAGGGTCATGAATTCAGTACTTCCTGCCCTGAGTGATGACCTCCATGGCATTGTTGATGCCATACATCATTTTGCTGATGTCATGGATTGACAGTGGGTTGACACATTGTCACTGCTCGGCTGTAAAATGTCTGTGCTTGAGCATGTGGTGGGAGTAGGGCATCGGCCACGTAGACGTAGGTCAGCTATACGATCAGCTGAGAGTCCATGTGGCCATGCACATTCACACTTCAATAGTGGCAGTACTACCAGTACTACCGAAGGGAGGGTGCTGTCCACATCACACCAGAGTAGGCCATGGGCACATGGTCCTGACTGTTCCAGTCAGGGACATGGATCCAGCAGAGAGCAGTCACCATCGGGAATTAGTACTGCATCTGGCCTTGGGCCTGGTGGTGACACTGAGACTCCTGGCAGAACAAGTTCCTGTGTCCCTGGCAGGAAATGGTGACCTGTACATCCTGCCATGTACAGTCCATGGCTGTCCAACATACCACTGTGTATGGCAACCAGATGGCTTGATCATGTGGATACAAACACTCACACATCTCTATCACAGTCAGGTCACCACCAAGCACACACAGCTCCTCTGCACAGCCCAGTTGAATACCACCCCTCCAGACACACACACACACACACACACACACACACACACACACACACACACACACACACACATATATACAATGTTAACCATATGGCCTCTGGCAAACCCACACCACACCCTGTGCATGTGATGATACCTGTGCCACATCCCTGTTATCCATACCATCGATGCAGAGACATGCAAATATGGGTCTGATGCACAGGGTGAATATCGTACAGTATAGCAATGTAATGCTGTATAAGGTGCTGTCTGCTAGCAATAATCATGGGTACACATCGAAGTGTATGTACCTTTTTAGCCATGATGCATTGTTGCTGTTAGTACTGTTGACTGACTGTAGTCTCACATACTGTATTCTGTTTGTGTTCCAGGTGTCTGTGTGTCTACAGGCTGTGGGCCTGCTGACATTGGCAACAATGAGTATGGTGGAGTGGAAACACAGTGACTTTTCATAGTTAAAGTACAGCTGTATATGTACATGTTTACCAGGTCTGTATGCATGCAACAGTGTGTGAGGGACAGTTGGGGAGGACAGTGTGACCTTGCATACATACCCCTTGACACATCCAGGCAGTCTTCATACGTGTCGCCTGGGTGTTCTGTAGTACCCCAGGCTCATACATACAGAGGAGGTTACTTGAGTACTGGCACTAGGTCCATCACACGCTTAGCCATTATTTTAACTGCAACAGATTCACCTATCAACACCTATTGCCCCTGCCATTTCTTTCCCATCCACTCAACCTTGATACGGCTGATGAGGGTATGCATGGTACTGTGTATGACAGGTTTGTGGTATGTATTCCTGACACAGTTCAGCCTGCGTTAGTTTAACCTCACAATCACCAGCATGTGTGTCTGCTATCTTATATGCAAGTCTGGCCTCTCATGCTGGTAGTGCATGCAGAATCATAGTCCTGTACATGGGGTAGCTGTTAAAAGGCTGAGCACAGCCCCTTCCTGCCTAGTCTTACAAATTATAGTGCTAGATACATAACATAAATACCATAGAGATAATGTAATGTTGCACTGTCTGCCACTACTATTCAAGTGGGTGACTTAAGATTGCCAGTGGCGGTTCAGAGGCCCTTAACATGGTAGAGCCATCTGACATACACTCACACTGCTGCATGGGGACATGCATTGAAACATACATGCACATAGAGTTGACACTTCTCAGATTAGATGACCTACCTATCTATTTATGTACCCTACACAGTGATATGACCATTGCATGCACCACAGTGCCTTTCTGTTAGAAACTGTGTAACTGTGCTTGTAAGGTGGATGACATATGTATGGGCTGGCACTAGGTTGTCAATGGGGGAGTTCACAGGTGGAAGAGGCACACAAAATGGTATAGCCATTGCCTACACACAGTAAAGAGAGCCACAGGGGATGTGCACCAGAAACACGAACACAGTTGCCAATAGACAGATTAGTAACCCTATGTATCCACTTGTATGTACTATAGTGCTACATACACATTACATGCTCCACATAGATTATTTGCCTGGGACATAACCCACTACCACTTACAACATGTAATCTTGGGAGAGCCTTCATAGATGGTGGAATAAACTACCAGAAATAGTGACTGGTCTCATTTATTGTCCCTACAAACCTGGACAAGTGATAGAGTAACAGACTTTGTATCAGCATGATGTTTCACTCGGGTACCATGTTTGATGCTGGCATGCTTGTCACTGTGGTAACTGTGACACATTTGGCAATGATATCACATAAATGCCCATTGTTAGGGGACACAGACCACATATAAGTTAAAAACATCTGGATATTCCATATACATCTGTACAGATGACTAGTATGGGCTGTATAGTTTAGCATGGTGCATGTACGGCAAATGCCATTAACAGGCTCATTAAAGTAATGCCATGGGGAGGGGGTCAACAGGCCTTAAAATGGTATAACCTACACACACAACAGCCACAGAGGATATGCTTCATACACTATTATAGTTGTCAGCATTGAGATTAGAACCACTACCTATCTAACTATTTGTACTACAGTATTGCGCAGTTATTGCACACACCACAGAGATTAGAGGGCTGAAGAGTGTATACAGGTATTTTAAGGTGAATGACATCAGCAGGCCTTGTAAAGTAGGGCAATGGGAAGTGTACTGGGTGGTACATACCTCAAAATGGTATAACCCATACCCCAAAATGATATGATTCTCACCCAAACACACACACAGAGAATACGATTATCACCCACACACAGTATCACAGTTGCCAGTATGGAGTTTAGAACCCTTACCTATCTAGTTATGTGTATGACAGTATTACGCAGTTATCACACATGGCATGGAGCTTACACAGGATTTAACAGTGTCCCAAGGTACTTCTAAGGTGAATTACATCAACAGCCCTTGTAAAGTATGGCAATGGGAAATGTACTGGGTGAGAAAGACATAAAAATACTTTACCCTACAAGCACCTTTACACACACACACACACACACACACACACACACACACACACACACACACACACACACACACACACACACCTTTACCAGAACTGAGAATAGAACCCTTGCTCATCTAGTTATTTATACTATAATGTTACGTAGTTATTGCATGTGCCACAGAGCTTACAGGGCTGAGGATTGTCCAAAGATACTTCTAAGGTGAATGACATCAACAGCCCTTGTAAAGTAAAGCACTGGAAAGTGTTGTGGGTGGGAAAGTCCTCAAAGTACTTAATCCTACAAACATATACACTTACAAGCACTTTTTCATGCACACACATTTGCCAAAACTAAGAGTAGAACCCGTCTACTTAGTTAACTATACTGTTACGTAGTTATTGCACACACCACAGAGCTTATAGGCCTGAGGGTTGTCCAAAGGTACTTCTAAGATGAATGACATCAACAGCCCTTGTATGTACTATTGTATTCTATGTGCACTTTAGTAGGGTAATGGGAAATGTTGTGGGTGAGAAAGTCCTCAAAATACTTTATCCTACAAACATACACACAAACACTTTTGCACACACACACACACACACACACACACACACACACACACACACACACACACACACACACACACACACACACACACACACACATTTGCCAGAAGTGAGAGTAGAACCCCTACTTAGTTATTTGTACTATACTGTTACATAGTTAATGCGCACACCACAGAGCTTATAGGGCTAAGGGCTGTCTAAAGGTACTTCTAAGGTGAATGACATCAACAGCCCTTGTAATGTAGAGCAGTGGGAAGTGTTGTTGGTGGAAAAGTCCTCAAAATACTTTATTCTACAAACATACACACTTACAAACACTTTTACACACACACTTGCCAGAACCGAGAGTAGACCCCCTGCCTATCTAGTTATTTGCACTATACTGCTTCATAGTTACTGCACTCACCACAGAACTTACAGGGCTGAGGATTATCCGAGGGTACTTCTAAGGTAAATGACATCAGCAGGACTGCTAAAGTAGGGCACTGGGAAGTGTAGTGGGTAGGAATGGCTTAAAACGCTTTCACCTACAAACACACACAAACACACACTTGCCAGGACTGAAATTATAACCCCTACCTATCTAGTTATTTCTACTATAGTATTTTGCAGTTATCGCATGGGCCACAGAGCTTATAGAGCTGACAAGTGTCCAAAGGTACTTCTAAGGTAAATGACATCAGCAGATCTTGTAAAGTAAGGTAGTGGGAAGTATACTGAGTGGGAAAGGCCTCTTAATAGTTAAACCTACAGACACACACACACACACACACACACACACACACACACACACACACACACACACACACACACAAAAGCAAGTGATGTGATATTATAACCCCCACCTCAGTACTATTACACATTGGCATGTGCAACTGGTTACAACCGGTATGCAACTGTCCACAACAGGACATCACTCTGCCATTCAGGGTATCTCTGTGTATGACTCACTCTCTGCGTGTGTCTCCCTGTCTCTCTCTCTTTCTCTCTCTATCACTGTCTGTCTCTCTCTTCCCCATGTCTGTGTGTGTGTATGCTTGACATATTGTTAGATGTTGCCCATATATATGTCTGTGTATAACATGCAACATATGCAGAGATATCACATATGGGCCACCTACAGCTAGCTGAGGGTAATCCTGTCTGATGGGTATGTGTAGAGACAGTGAAGGTGTACATAGCTGTCTGTATGCAAAGACATATATGTACAAAACAGTTATGTAGTCTGATGTGGGTTCCGGCATGGGCTTTAATGCTCTAAGTGTTGGAGCATCCCCAGTATGACCTTCTATAGTAAGAGTGGGACTCCATTTCAGAGATAATTGTACATCGGTTCGGGGTTTTGTGTGCTACAGCCATACCTCTCAACCTGTTTGTGCAAGATATCTGGAAATAGCCTGCCAAAATGGGGGAACAATGGCCCAAACATAGGGAGATACTGTAATTATTGCTCCTATTAATGTAGGAAGTTGCTAGAGTTACAGAGTTTGTTTTAGCAGACATGTCTGACACTGAAATGTATTGTATCATTACCCACTAACAGAAATCCTCAGATCATCACAGTGATTTAACAGAGAAATACAAGATATAGTATGATCACACCAATATTATGAGCCAGACTATAGATACTCTTGCCCAATCCAGCCAGTTGAGAGGTGTGGCTACTGCCAATTGACTGATGAAGCTGTGTAAACAGTCCAACACCTTGGTGATATACTGGCTGGGGATCTCCTGCTTGTGTGGTATTCTTCTTACCTGAAAAGCCATACACTGGTGTGCACAACTATACATTTTTTTGCAGATTGTCCAGATGTTTGTCTATTTTTTGCCCATTTTTCATAAACTTGTGGTTTTCTGGTAAGTTAGTGGCAAATAATTAAAGACTGAAGTTAGAAAATAATGACAGACATTTGTGTTTCAGACTTCATAACCTTCAGACAGTGCATGCTCATGCAAAACCTGTTATCCTACCAACTTTCTAAGTTTGTAAGAGCAATATTTAAAACACGTGCCTATCATTGAGCCTTTGTTTATGACCTTGTCCAGATGTCTTGCTGTAAGAGGTTGAGAGGTATGGATGTGGTTACAGAGTGCATTCTACTGGGTAGAGATGTCCATTATATGTGTGGTATATTCCACATAGCACAGTGATTACCAGGTATGTCAGTGGCAGAGCACTACAGTGTAATGTGGTAAACCACTGACAGACATTTCTGTATAAGTTGATAGGTTGATATGAGGTTAATAGGCTATTGGCCCTGAAGCCCTTATAACCCTCTCAGACAAGAGTGTAGCCCATGTTAAGACATGTCAGCACCCAGAGCCCCTATACAGCAGGGACACAGGTGGAATCACAAGACTGCATTTTCTGTTTCCCATCATATCTCTCAACCTGGAAACATCAAAAATCTGGACAAGGCCCATGAAAAATAGGTACAAATTTGTACGCTGCTTAACATAACATTTGAATACATAATTACATAACCCTGCCTACTCCAGGGGAATTGTATCATATCAACTTACAAACGCAAACTGAATAACAGACAACCAAAATATGACATCAGAGTCCCCCTGCAGCAATTCCAATGTTCCATTACCTGGATATTTCACCCCATTTACCATAAACACTAATGTGTGCATACTGCTTTACTTCTACAATGATTATTTGGATTTTATTTTTACATTTTATACCACAATGCAGAAACACTAATAGACATCTGCTAAACAAAGCAATACTGTCTCACAATGAAAATAGACTTAGCAATAAAATTTCTCTGCCCGTGAAACTCATATTCATTGAAACAGTATTGAAACCCACAGAACATCCAAAGAAAATGCATCTGGCCAGTGGTGGATAAAGATTACCTTTGGGCTGTTTTCAAATCATAGGTTCCTTGCACACAAAACAAGAAACATACATGAGTTCTTTGATACACCTTCCTGACTTTATTAAATTACATTCCTTGTATAATACAGCAGGGTCTATATCATAACATCGAATTTTTAAAACTTTGAATGTTCTAATATCGAACCCTTTTGAGCAAACACTAAAAATAGCGAAGCCGCAGAACATCTAATTTTTTCCTAGGGAAAGAATTTGATTGGCCGGTTCTGTGGCTTCACTATTTTCAGCGCTGCAGTGGAAATTTACTCATCAGGTTCAGGTAAGTGTGCGACTGTGTGGTTGTTAGGATTAGGGCGTGGGTTAGGTGAGTTAGGGTTAGGGCGCAGGTTAGGTGAGTTAGGGTTAGGGCGTGGGTTAGGTGAATTAGGGTTAAGAGCGGGTTAAGTGAGTTAGGGTTAGGGCATGGGTTAGATGAGTGTGCGATAGTGACGGACCTTAGGGTTAGGGTATGGGTTAAGGTAAGTAGATAGATAGTAGTGTATGTATAGTTTAGTGTAGGGTTAGTTGTAGGATTATAAGTGTATGTATGTGTATTGATGTTTTTTAGGTGTGCTTGTGTTGTGTGTATGTGTTTCGGAATAACAAATTTTTTCCCAAGGAAAAAATTCACTGTTCTGAATGTTTGGTATTATGGGGTTTAGATATTTTAGGTTCGATGAAATAGCGCTCGCTATTTTCATCTTTTGATAATGTGATATAAACGCATACAGCACACTTGTTAGCCTTAGAGCACATTTTAAATTTATTGTTTGAGCATTTATCCAGTAGGCAGTGAAACAAAATGCGTGAACCAATAATGATAAAACTGCCCAATTCAGAACATTTCCATCATAAAAGTCTACTTCCACACACAATGTATATTTATATATACATATATATATATATATATATATATATATATATATATATATATATATACACTTTATAATCACGAAATACTGAAATTTTGAACTTCAGTATCTCGAGACTGTAAAGCCGAAAAATCACAAAGCCAAAATGTGAAAACCACGAATGTAACATAAACAAAACACTACACCACACAAACACAAGTACACCTACCTGCCGACACTACAAAAAAACAAACCAACACACACAAACACAACAAAACTAACACAAACACCCATTCTAAAAGCAGGGGGGCAAGCCCCTTGCACCCACCATGTGGGGAGCTGTGCACCCCACCCCCTACATGTATATAGTAACTCCAAGGTTGCACTAAACACACACAACACACACACACACACACACACACACACACACACACACACACACACACACACACACACTAAAATCCCCACCCAATACCCTTATAAAAACACCACTTGCCTAAATCCCCAGCTAAATCTATAAACCACACTGCATGTCATGAACGCGAAAACACAATGACGTATGCAACATTTCTGCATTCAGTATTATGCAGTTTCGCATAACTGCACTTTCGACTTTATAGTCTCAAAATACTGAAATTCAATATTTCAGTATTTCAAGAGTATAAAGTGAAACCACACACACACACACACATACACACGTGTGTGTGTGTGTGTGTGTGTGTGTGTGTGTGTATGTGTGTATATATATATATATATATATATATATATATATATATATATATATATATATATATATATGTGTATAAAACTAGAATGACAGTAGTGTAAGCCATAGGCATCTTGCACAGTTTCTTGCACTTATTTTCAATTTCATTTTTTTGGGTGGGCAAAAAGCCAGAAACCGGGGACACATTTTAAATATTGCTTGTATAATTATGGAATGTTGCTAGAATAAAATGTTATGTTACCACCATGCAGTTCACTGCCAAGCCTTGAACCCAGGACCCTGTGTATTATAGTCAGCGCAACATACCACTATGTCAAATCAGCAGTTTCCTGAAAGGTAGAAAGACTGACACGTAAATGGCTATCATTTAGTGAATTCAGTTCTCACTTCTCTCCACAGCTCTCAACTTCTTAGCACAAAAAACCTGGACAAAACCAATAATGGGGGAATACAGAATTCAGTTCTCACTTCTCACCATAGCTCTCAATATCTTAGCACAAAAAAAATGGACAAAGCCAATAATGGGAGAATACACCCCCAAAATAGGGACAATTTTCAAATACTGATCTTATTTATTTTCTGAAGAATATGAAGTATGAAATTCAAATGCCTGTCATTATTTAGTGAATTCAAACCTTCAGTGATTTGGCACAAAAATCCTAAAAAACACAGATTTTATAAGGAACAGAACAAAAATATGAGGCATACATTCACAAGTGGTGGTGGCCAGGGACTTTAGTGGCCAGGAACTTTAGGCTCTTTTTTACCTGTACCCCTGTACCCAAGGTACAGGTTTGAGCCTGACTGAGTACCTCTCTTGCCACCAGGTGTATTCACCTGGGGAGTTTACACACACACACACACACACACACACACACACACACACACACACACACACACACACACACACACACACCACCCGTTCACAAGAAGAAGATGATACCTCAAAGGCTCTACAGTATCCACAATCTGGTCCAGGTCAACCATAACATGCAAAAGCAGCTTCGCTTCTCTTCCAGCAGTCTTTCTATCCACCATAAGCTTCTGTGAAAGCAGCCTCACTTCTCTTCCAGCAGTCTTGCTATCCACCATAAGCTTCTGCGAAAGCAGCCTCACTAGTGTCCAGAAAGCAAAAGCAGCCAGCATAAAAATAAAGTCCTTCCAGCTCAGCTAGCATAAAATAAATGTTTCCAGCTTCCCACTCGCTAGTAATAGCTGGAAATGTGTGCACGTGAGCCTTTGAGCTAAATTCCGACAGGCTGACAGAGCTGATGTCATTGTGCATGTGATGACATCAGCTTAAAAAGCTATTGGACCTAGGGCCTTTATAAGCCTAGCCAAAAATGTACCCTGGCTTTCGCCACCCAAGAAAATTATTTTCCTCTGCCCCTGTCGAGCAGAGCCACAGAAGTGGTCTCTGGGGTGAATTTCCTATCTCCCATTCCATTGTGATCAGCTTGTGGGACATTTTCCTTTTACCATGGCTAGAGGGGGATCAGGAGAGATGCTGATATGACATGTGATTGCTTTTCTGTCGGATCTTGCCAGGGAGGATACCATAAGGGTGCTGCAGTGGTTGATCATGTTGGTTACTGCCAAGTCCAGCATAAGTATCACATCTTGTGGGGGTATCAAGTGGCTGTCCTAAGGATGTAGCATTGATAAGATGAGGTAATCTCTGTGCATTTCTGTTTTGGCATGGTTGGATTTCCAGTCAATGGTTGGGTAATATAAGTCAGCCAGGATTAGGGTAATGAGTGGAATCTTGATAGATTTGTAGAGGGCCAGATATGTAGGGTGGGTGTCCTGAGTCAGATATGTTGGCCTGTAGCTACATATAATTTGCATAGGGGTCTTGTCATCAGTTGACTGCACTTGGAGTGTCTCGTGTGTGTCAAATTGTTTGACCAGACTGGAGGGGTGTATCAGTCTAATATATATTTATACTCCACCTCCTTTGGCTTTGCTGCCCACATTTTGGGGTCAGGCTGTGTGATAGGATGAGTGATCAGGTAAGGATGGGTTTCTCTCCATTGCTGTGGACCAGATTTCTGTGGGTGCACAAAAGTCACCATCTTCCAGGGTTATGACTGCGTGAAATGAATGCATTTTCCTGTTTAGACTCCTAGCATTTAGTGGCATGGCCTTTACTTTGCATTTTGTTGAGTGTTGTATGGTGGTAGTATTGACCCCATGGGTTTCCCAACAAAGGCACTATGGGGGAGGCAAGGGCCTTTGCCAGAGGCCTGAAGGCCAAGTGAGACAGATGCAGGCCATCTCTAGCAAAGCAGCGTGGTCTGTCGATCATATGTTCCCAGGCTGCCAGGCAGTGGATCCCCCTGGGATGACACCAGTAAGTGAGCCAAGTGTTACTGACAATCATTTTCTGTTTGTATTGAGCCATCATTTTGGGTGACGGCAGAATGCTGCTTTAGGCTAGTGACATACCAGCATGGGATACATTTTCAGCAAGCTGAATCATGTCTGTCTTCCTATAGTCCAAGGGGGTACCTCTGACATCATTTACACCACCATGGACCAGGCCAGAGTGATACCTGTACCTGTTGTGGGGTGACTTGAGTGCATGTGTGATATGACAGATTATGTCACCTGGCAAATGAGTAACTGTGACTTTCTCCTTATCCTGCCTGGTGAGAGGCATATCTGTATGTCTCACAATGGAGTCTTCTATGAATGATTTGTTGGGTGTATGGTAAGGCCTTAGTGTTTGCAAGACCCTGGTTTGTGGATTATGCATGGTCTGTGGTGTGTAGGTTTGTGGAGCTCATATGTGTTTTTGCTTGCCAGTTATTTGCAAAACAAAAAAGGGTCATGTCAAAACATCAGTGGCAGACAGTTGAGAAGCAGAAGTCATACCCATAAGAGAAAGCAAGCAAATACCAAACTGGTCTCTCAACTGTCTAAGTTTGGCAGAACAGTATTAACACCCTGTTCCCATGTGTGGGCCTTTGTCTTGACTGTCATTTATGGGCATGTCCAGTTGTCAGTCTATAACAGTTTGACAGCTAGGCCAACATGTAGCCTCATAATAACATAGTAACACAAACTGTCTGAGGACCACAGCAGATGTAGTGGTGCAATGATGGACAACCTGCTAAACTGGTGCACTCAGAGGTGTGAAGTCCATAACCTTGTGTGTGATGTTACGACATTTACCCCACTGACACCAGAATTAAAAATACATAACAGCAGCCACTGTGGACAAAGCCTGCAAGTGGACTAAAGAAGGACAAAGAGACACACATAAGGGGAAGGGGAACCACTGGCCAGACAAATGGAGAATGTGCACACCAGAACAAATTGTGCAGTAACATAGGTGCCCTGCAGTGTATGTAAACATCACCTGCAAATACACAACACACACCCACATAAGTGGAGGTCTGCAGCAAAACAAAAACCCAAACAATGGACAGTACTGTACCTAGACCACTAAGACATGACAGCCAGGAGTAAGTGCTTCACCGGATATATCAAGGCAGTGGAACCGTGACTTGAGCATCTCAAACACATGCTCTACAATGATCCTGGTTTGTGCATGTGCCTCATTATGGCATTCTTCAGTGTGTGTGTGTGTGTGTGTGTGTGTGTGTGTGTGTGTGTGTGTGTGTGTGTCTGTGTCTGTGCTCATTTCTGATGGGTGTCAACATCCACGGCTCCAGTGCATAGCCAGTATTCCCCACCAGATGGCCATATGGGATGTCCCCCTGGCAAATGCCTGGTACAGCATTGAGGCATGCCAGATGTGGGAGTCATGATAACTACCAGAGCTGCCAGCACACACATTCATGATCATGCTCTGGGACCTGGCAGTTGATGGAGGGATAGCTCCTGCAGTTTGCATAGACTCTACCCTCTTCAACGGGTGGTACTTTGATGGGAATGTGCATGCAGTCTATGGTACCAGTACCTCTGGGTAGTCTGCTACATGGTGGAAGAGATGCATATTGCTGGTCCTCTCCTCAGGGGTGCTGGGGAAATATCTGTGCTCACCGGCATGTCTTTGCATGACATCCAGGAACTAGTGGAGTACCCTGGATGCAGATGCCTGTGAGACCACCATGATGTTCCCAGTAGGTCTTTGGAAAGTACCTGTAGCTAGTATTCTTAAGGCTATCATACCTTTGTTTTAACTGGGATGGGTTTTCCTCTGTTGGCTCTGTGTCTGAAGTGAGGCCAGCACAGCTCGGTAAGTTGCTCTAGTATGTCTTTGTCCACCCTGTAGTGTTCCACTATCTCCAGCTCATATAGCCCCTGAAAGGTTACCCTGGGTCTAAACACTCTTCTCCTCCTCAGTCTGGGATGGTTGTCAGCATTATCCTCATCACTGCCCTCAGTCTGTAGTACGTACAGATGTAGCAAAGCAACAGCAGCCCCTAACATTTTGTCAGTTAAAATTCCCAACTGAGTACTCCAATGGTGCACAGTTTGTGGGAAAACCAGGCTGAAGGGTGTTTGCATACTTTATACTGGTGTGCTGCAGATGCTGCCTGTGTGATTGGCTGAATATGATACACTCCACCTGCCAGCTATATTATTGAGGGGTTTGAATGGGCCACTGTGAGTGGCAGAGTCTGTATTAGTTATTTGTAGTTCATTTTCTTTATTCTGCTATTTCCTTTTTTTCTCTATTTCTGCTGTGTTTAGGAAACTGTTTTAGCTATTGTAAACATTGCTGAGCAGAAAAGGCCCGCCCCTGGACACTACCACACTCATCATTTCTTGAAGGAGCTAAGCACAGCTAAGCAGTCTCAGACACACCCCTTTGCTTAGTTGTGCTTAGCTGAGCACAAAAAGGAGCCACAGAGCTCCAATGTGCTTGCACCAGGCATGACACATCCCCTTCTCATGTCAGCTGCTTCTTCTGCTTACACCACCACATTATATCTGCTACATGGTTAGGTACCCACGGATACAGTCTCCCATTTTGCTATTCAATTTGCATGCCCCACTGCCTTAGTACCTAGTTACACCACTATACCAAAGCCTATGTCCTTAGCTACCACTGTTACCTATTATTGTTATGAGTCTGAATGCTGCCCCTTATAATGGCAAAATTCATCTTTCACATAAAATTGTTTTTTTACAGTTTTTTTGTCTGCATGATCATGTTTGCCCGCCACTGTGCTCTGTTTAAATGGCCAAAATCAGCTAAAAAAATTGATTTTTATCATTTTAAAACACATTTGCATGCCAGTGTTCATAGTTTTGGCCATTGGCATGTCTAATACCCATATTAGATGCCTTACTTTCAGCTGTCATGCCCCCATTTTGATTTTTGCAGAAATGTACATGGTTAGTGACCAAATACATTTCTGCTGTGGACACAGCTCCAACACGGATGCCTGTTTACTTGCTGAATTGCTAATTCACCTCATTTGCATGGTCTTCACCAGCAAATGAGATGATTACCATTATTCCATGGTGTCCATGTTAGAATCATGCTGGGAGGCTCATGCATGCCCGTAACCTTGTTTACTGGATCGCACATGCTCCGAACTCCATGTTCGAGCCATGTCACTATTCTTACATGGAGTTTAGCTCTGTGTAAGCTTTATTGAATCCTGGGGACTATCTTTTTTTTCTTTCATGATGTATATTTACAATACCTTTATTCTTTGATTCGTATTTAGTCCTCATTGATAAGTTGTGCAAATCTTTAGGTGAAGTAGTATAAGAGTTAATGTTTAGTTTTTCTAATACCAACTTAGTTTTATGTGTTAATATTTCAGTATACTTTTTATTTAATTCTTCTTTTTTCTTTTTATCAATAGACATGTTTGTTATACTGCTGGAGTTGATTAATAGCAGTGGAGAGTGTATGTTTTTTAGTTCTGATTCCCATTCTTTAAGCTTATTTTTGAACCATGTCACAGTTTTACTATATATATAAGACTTTAAGGAGTCCCAGATAATTGTGATATTAATCTCTGGTGTATAGTTAGTTTCTAAAAACATTGGAGTTCAAAAGCTAATCATTGTTTAAATTCTTTAAGTTTTGTGACGTAGGCTCGGACTCTTATAGAAACAATTAATCTTTTATAATTGGTTTGAAGCTTCAGAAAAAGTGAATTATGATTTGAAATGGGGCAAGGGAGTATGAAGAAGTATGACATTTTTGTGCTTTAATCTTGAAACATATATTTTGTCTATTCTAGTCTGAGTATCAAATCTATAATCCTGATGAGAGAAACTTAATGAATTGCTTTGTTTTATATTAAAGGTGTCAAATAAATTAAGTGATTCAGACCACTTCTTTTTTTTTCAAAACAATTTTATTGATTTTAATACATTCAAAATTGTAAACAATCACATAAAATCATAGTAAAAACTGTAACCTGAAAACTTTAACATATATAAATTACATTATATAAATTACATGTTTGATATAAATCAAACTAACAGAAATGAACCAACTAAAGTATTTACATAGACATCCATTAATATATTTACAATGTGTTATTGATATCTGATTATAATGCATATTGTCATTATGAAAGAAACAAACTAATGTAATTTGTTATAGAGATTCATTCTTCTTCAACAAGTTTTGCAGATTAACCCACAATTGAAGATTGTATGTTTTTTGGTTGTACTTGAGTATATCGTTTTTAATTGCAGTTGACATACAGCATTTAACAGATTCTTGAACTCAGAAAAGGAAGGAGGAGATTCTGAAATCCAATTCTTTTTTATGGTCTCTCTGGTTACTGCCAGTATTGCCCATAATAGTGGATACTTTATTTTTCTGACACATTGTGGAATAGGAGTATTAAATATCAACAGAGATTTATTTAATGTGAAATTGTCTGAATAAAGTGCCTGTAGTAAATTATTTTCCCCCAGAAAGTATTTAAAGTATGGTATTCGTAAAACATATGTGCCCAGTTTATGTCTATATTTGATTTACATTTATTACAAATATTTTGTTTTTTGTTTATTTTATCCATTAATTGAGGAGTGTAGAATGATCTGTTTATATATCTCCAGGTATATAATTTCCAATTCAAAGATAAAGTAGTTTTTCCTGCCGATTGTAATATATTTGCTTTGTCTAAATTGGTAGGAAGATTATTATTGATAGAGTAAAAATAGTTCCAGAAGTTCTGCGGATATCTGAAAGTTTATTCCCTTATAGTTCTATAAATAAAAGAAAGTTTACCAGAATATGTATGCTTATGAAGTAAAATTGATTGAAAATGGTATAGTAGAATACTGGATTCATGTTTAGTAATTGATGAGATCAATTCTAATTTATTAGCTAGAGTTAGTAAAAGTGTTTGCATATCTAGCCACATTGTATTGTCTATTTGATATTTCTGTATTATGTATTCAACTGATTTGGTTTTATATCCTGATGTTAGTTGGAACCAAAACTTAAGATCATTATGCTTAAATATGGTAATTTTATTTATGTCTGAAGTTATAAAGGATTCTTGTATGAAAGCTATGGAGAATAACAAAAAGAAGCATTCTTTGTATCTGGGGTGTTTATATATAACATTTTTTAAATTTGTTATAATATTATGAATGCAGCTAGTAGTATGATTGGATTTATGTGTATAGTGAAATAATATTTTAGGATCCATAAAAAGGGGTTACTTATTGTTCCTAATTTGTGTGTAGATGGTCTGGAAATTAGCTGTTGAGCTGATGAAACCCATAACAGTTTCCACTTAGCTGAGTATGTAGTATCTAAAAGTTGAGTAATTGTTTTGATTATTGAGGAAATAGAGTAAAGGTTTAGATCTGGGAATGCTATCCCACCATCGTTCCAACTGTTTTGGTGCTGATTAATTGATATTCTTGTTTTTTTCCAGAACCAAAAGCATTTTAATATTAAAGTATTTTTTCCATAAATTCTTTATTTATTGTTTTCATTGATATAAGGTAACAAACATAGTATAATAAGTAGAGGTAACACCACTTCAGAAAGAGAAGTTATTATACATTATTGGTAATACAGTCATAAGTAAAACAATCAAACAATATTATTTACACTATATACATAGATGCTTTCAATACCCAAGAAGGAAATTTTTATAGTTCAGTGAGAGTTATTGTGATTAAAAACATATATTATAAAAAGGAGGGAGAAGAAAAGTAAGAAGAGTTTTGTGGGCTATAGATATAGGTTACTATGGAACCTTTTATATGTAGTTAATTTTGTTATATTGTAATGGACTAGGCCAGAATAATATTAAAGGTTTGTTCCCATAATTTCCTGTGTTTGATGTTTTTGTTCCCTTTGTCAATTAGGATCCTTTGGGATAAGAGATGCTTGGTTGCCATTAATCTAAAATTCTCCCAGGAGATGTTAGTTAGGTTAAGACAATTGGTTTCTATGTAGAGTTTTATTAGGCGAAAGAGATTAATCATAGTAATTGCTTGTGTTTTAGGGATATTATTTGGTATGATATGTAAGAGAGTAAATTCCCAGGTGAGTGTGGATGATTGATAGCCCATTTTTTTGCAATTGAAATTTCAGGGAGTTCCAAAGTTTAAATACACACTTACAGCTTCAGAATAGATGGAGTATATCAGCCGATAGAGTTTTACAGTGTGGACAAAGAGGGGATTTCCTAGAGTTAAATTTATGTAAAATAGTGGGGGTGAAATAAGCATTGTTATAAATCATGAGTTGGGTGAAAGCCAGTTTTTTAAGGGGTATGGATTTATTTGTTAAGTTAATTGCTTGAATTTGTTGAAAGCTATCAATGGATGGATTATTCTTTTTCCAATAGTCCGAAACAAGTATCCCCGGGATTCATGAACCTTGCGCCAGGCGCACGCATAGCGTAGGCGTTACAATGCCAAATATGGCTGCCGAGTGATTCATGTACGATCCAATCCCATGTGCACTACCGGCGTGTGCCGGATCTGCGCAGCCCCCGGCATAGGTATGCTAAACACCCCATGTGCAGTGTTGCACCATGCAAATGAAGGCATATAGCGATTCACGAAGTGGCGCAAGCGTAGCATAAGCCCATGGCAATGTAAACCAAAAAAAAACGGTTTACATTTTCCCAAACATAACATAGGAGTAACGGAAGAGTGTCAGACCCAGGTATCACACTGGTACCATATGCCAATGGCGAAATACACAGACAATGTCAAAAGAAAACATGTACAACATGTAAATAACAACTTAAATGGCATGTCCACAGCAACTCACATCAGAACCCTAGGACATGTTTGCTGAAGGTGCAATACAATGAAATAATAAAACAATGTTATAAAACAGCAGCGTAATACACAGCAGGTTCACAGCATAATACACCATGGTATGCATGGAATGCCACAACCACAGTGCAAGGGTTGCCAAGGACTCGTGGCAGTGTTCGGCATGGTAACTATGAATTAGTAGTCAATGCCATGCAAATGAGGCAGATAATACTGAATCGCAAATCCCCCGCCGGCATAAGGCTGTACCAAATGGCGCAGCGGTTATACACCAAGGAGTGGCTCAGAGGGAATACATGTCATCTACAGAGGGGTGTGCCACCGTAGCAGAAAGCACATTGGAGCACAACAAACCTGGGCTGTACATCGCGAATCACATCTGCAGGACCGGGGTGTGGGGTAATAGTTCAGCTGAGAGCACACAATGCGCGCAGAAGTGCATGTGTACGAGGATGACTACGTTCCCTTACCTAGTCATGTGATGCTCGCCCCGCAAACAACATCGGAAACAGGAAGGTGATGTTAAGAATATGAGGAAATGCGGAAGAAGTGTAATTGGAGTACTAATGAGCAATCAACACTAATCAACCCACGAAGGCCAATCGGTGGCAGCTGACAACTCTGCATGCAGAAACCTGCAAAACGGGATAGGGGAGGCATATGAATGCAAAGAAAGTAGGGGAGGTAGCAGATTGCAAAGATAGAAGACCTGACACAGCAGAGCAAAGCAGACAGGCAGCACAATGGCGGCAGCACACAAAACACATGATATGCCATGTCCCAGAAAGTACACATGACAGTGCTCTGCAGGATGCATGCCAGAAATAGTAGGTGCAATGTGCAGAAATAGTAAGGGAAGGTCAAAAGGTAATCCATGGCAGGCAAGAGTAATGCAACACCAAAGGCAACAGCGTTGTAGTTCCATCGGTAAAACACGGAAGATAACCCCCAGATACGGCCGTACAAACACACCCTATGACATCATCGGTGTGCACAGCACAATAGTATAAAGTGTGAATGCACACAACACACAGCCGTTTATTCCCAAATGCCACACCATAGATGTAAACACACGGGGAACTTTTAAAATGTACATGTTGGGTGCTGCCATGGCTGTGATCCATCAGCATGTGTTAGAGACAGACGGTGTTGTGGAGGAGGGTGCCTACAACCACCGTAGGCCTCAGAGGAGAAGGAGAGTGTTCAAACCAAGGGTAACCTACCAGGGGCTACAAGACCTGGAGATAGTAGAGCGTTACAGGGTGGACAGGGACACGTTACAGCAAATAGTGGAGCTGTGCCAGCCATGCCTGAGAACAAGAAACAACAGAGGGGAACCCATCCCAGTGGACACAAAGGTATGTGTAAGCTTGTGAATACTGGCCACAGGTACCTTTCAAAGGCCAACTGGAGATATAATGGGCATCTCACAGGCATCAGCATCCAGGGTACTACACCAGTTCCTGGATGCCATGTTACCACATGCCAATGAGCATATATACTTCCCCAGATCTCAGGAGGATTTGGCTAGCAATATACGCCACTTCCACTGTGTGGCACAATACCCGGAGGTACTGGGTGCGATAGACTGTATGCACATACAAATCAAGTCACCACCTGGCGAGCAGGGTAGACGCTACATAAACCGCAAGGGATTCCCCTCCATCAATTGCCAGGTCGTGTGCAATGCTCAGGGCATTATCATGGATGTGTGTGCTGGCAGCCCTGGAAGCTACCACGACTCCCATATCTGGCATGCCTCACAGCTGTATCAGGTATTTGCCAGGGGGGACATCCCACAAGGCCATCTCGTGGGGGATGCTGGCTATGCACTGGAGCCGTGGATGATGACTCCCATCAGAAATGCACACATACACATGCAAGAACGCCATAATGAGGCACATGCACAAACCAGAATAATCATAGAGCGTGTGTTCGGGATGCTGAAATCACGGTTCCGGTGCTTGGATACATCTGGTGGAGCCTTGCAGTATGCTCCAGGCACATGTGCCCACATATTCATAGTATGTGCCATGCTACATAATATGATCCTGCGGAAGCAGCTGCTGCAGGGACATAATGGTGAAGGGCCACAAAGCCCACCACAACTGCCAAGGCCAGTCCAGGCACAGAGGGTTTCAGACCAGGAACACACTGTGCCAGCCCCAGTAGGCAGACGGAGGCCTACGCCTTGGCAAAGAGGGAACGTATAGCACATACTCTGACAGCGTAGGCCCCATGGACTGACACCTCCCTACCTGCACACACAGTGAAATGGACAGCACACAAACATGACCACCTGTAAAGTGTACTGTATGGGTGGCCTCATGTGTGACTCCAACATAGGCAGCCCCCAAACACTGTACACCCAACAGCCAGTGGAGCATGTAACGCCAACACCTGAACAGTACGCAGGTCCTACAGCATACGGCGTTGCTGTATACCTGCCACGTTCGCCACAAGATGTATACATATACATATATATATATATATATATATATATATATATATATATATATATGTGTGTGTGTGTATATATATATATATATATATATGTAGATAGATATAATTATATATATAGAAATATATGTACACATATACATATATATATACTACAGTTAAGACAGGGAATTAGAGGGATATAAGGTGACTGAGATGTAACCCGCGATATCTGTACATAGTATACATAGTGAAACGACAACCTGAACATCTGGGAGGTTCAACATAAGAGGATACCGCCAACCATGGAACGGGTAACATACCGATATGCATAACCGCGAGGCGGAAAGATCGCCAGACCACAGTACTGTAACAGTACATGCGCATGTAATAGTATGATGATATGAAGGGAGAGGTAGACACCGCCGCCGGTGTTGCGGTCCACGTAGGTACTGTGTGCAACCGTCCCCGTGAGTGCCGTAGTATGTGTACGTGTGCGGTGAGGGTGCCATGTGTGTCGCTGTGTGAGTGTAATGTGTGTATGTCTGCAACATGTGTATGTTGGTGCCACGTTAGAGGCAGAGCTGAATATTAGGTGTAGGCATATGGTAAACTAGTCTCAGGCATATGTACACTACTAGTCCCAAAGTAGTAGTGACAGCCTCACCCTGGCTAGGTGTGTCGCGACATAGAACGATACAAAGTGAATATGTCCCAGATGGTAGCACAGGAATATACCCCATGTGAAATGGAAAGGACGCATGTAATAGTCATGCCTGTATGTACGACACTGATATGTTAATTGCAATAAGATACGTCGGCAAAGTCACACAGCAATAGGTATGTACCGCGGAAATACGTATGTGCTACCCCAGTACTGACCGTGGCCACGTGTCGACCCGTAAACACCGCTGTGTGTGCTTCAAGTTTCAAACAATCATTTCCCATCTGAATATGTGGCAACCACTGGCAAACAGGCTATCCCAACAACAGGACCACAATGACTGCAAATATTTGGGACAGAATGACAAGGGATAGTTGTCACGTACACACAACCGCTGATATACCACAGATGTTACAGAGGTATACATGCATCAAGCTCACCCGCAGGCGATACCGACACCACATGACAACAGCCCAACCTACAATCCCATAACAAAAGACAATTAACTGTCAACTCTCCAAGTAGGGACAGAACACACAGACAACTATACTGGTTATGTAGAGATGCAAGGCCCACAAACCGTATCCGTGACGTACAACCACCGACATCCCCCACTGTACATAATAAAGGAATACAAACCGTAACAGCAGCACAAACATACAGTCAGTCAATGACATCTGCATAACCACAACATATCGCGTGGAGGACACAGTTAAAGGTGGCTACATATTTGCATGCATTGTAGAAATGCAAACAATAGCCATGTGACAGTTTTGAATGCAATACTCCGTTATTATACGTCGGCAGGACAGGTACACCCACCTGTTGAAACAAATACTACACCTGTCACACACAATCCATGGGTGACATGAATGCAGACCATACTTGTTCCCATGCATAGCAGATGCAGTCACACAACATAAGACAATACAGACCATCCCCACGAAGGTAGGGCGAATATCCAACGCCCAGGCGGAGAATCCAATTATACCCCAGTATCGACGCGTAATTACCGAATGGAGTAGATGCACAGGTGATATGCACGTAATTACTCACGTACACATAGCCGCTGATATACCACAGAAGTTACGGGGTATACATGCAGCAAGGCCACCTGCAGACGATATTGGAACCAATTAACAACAGCCCAAGCTACACTCCCATAACAAAAGACTATTAACTGTTAACTCTCCAGGTAGGGATGGAGCACACAGACAACTATACTGTCTATGTAGAGATGCAAGGCCCACAACCCGTATCCGTCACGTACAACCACCGATATCCCCCACCGTAGATATTAAAGGAATACAAACCGTAATAGCAGCACAAACATACAGTCAGTCAATGACATCTGCATAACCACAACATCTCGCGTGGGAGACACAATTAAAGGCGGATGCTGCATCGTTGTATAAAGGAATACAACAGCCATGTTACAGTTTTGAATGCAATACTCCGTTATCATTCGTCATCAGGACAGGGACACCCACATGTCGAACCAAATACTACACCGTACACACACAATCCACGGGTAACATTACTTCGAAATATACCTGTTGCCACGCATAGCGGTTGCAGTTACACATAACATAACACAATACAGACCATCTCCATGAAGGTAGGGCAAATAGCCAACGCCCATGTGAGGAATCCAATTATACCCCAGTATCGACGCGTAATTTCCGAATGGAGTAGATGCACAGGTGATATGCACATAATTACTCAATGAGGAACAGCAATTGGTGGGATGAATTCACATGTTGCAGGTATCGACGGATATAAGGATGACTCTCAGGATATGCAAACCGTATGCTCATAACGAACCAGCAGTGTACAACCGAAAGTGAAAGAAAACGGAAAAACGATACACAGAACGAAACATGGAACGAAACACCAACAAGGTATGTAGAACACACGATATGTACGGTTGTGTAATGCATGATGTGTATGACGAAACTGTACTGTATGTGAATGGTGGTTGTAATTAATTACACTTGTCCGTAATGCAGAAAGTGGTGAAAGGTAGTTATGTAGTGATATCCTGCTGAGCATACCAACGCTTGTGGACACCGTGTGTATAGCAGTGGGACATCATGTACACAGCGGATACACCACAGGGGCTGCCACAGGGGGGCATTAGAGAGAACAATGCCATACCACACGCTGTTGCTGGCAGTGGATGTCCAACAAGGAAGTGCCATAGCAGGGGATAGGACATGTATGTATACTGTCACAGCACGCATGTGTATGGGCATATACCGTTGATGTCATACGTAAGGTGCAGCCGACGTGCAAGTATGCCCTGCATTAGGGGATACTATGTGAAATATGTGTAATGTAAAGCTGTCTAGGTAGATATGACAGATATCATACACAGTATCACAGGCATATCATGCATAACACAGGTATCGCCTGTTGGTATGTACAATAACAGGATACATATGGCCTGTAGGTATGGGACAGAGTAGTAGCATGATAGCTAGCCAAAATGGAAGGGACACCAAGTAACCATGCCCAAAGGACCTGTAGCAGCTGCACAGGTGCACAGTGGGCAACAGTGCAGTCTGGCAGGTCCATGTGTAAACACATGTGCAGTAAACACAGTAGTGTCACCTCCCCATGGTAGTGTCCTGTGAACAGCAGAGGCGGGTGTCAACTGCACGTCTACACAGTACCGCTGCTGTGGTGGTACCAGGACTACGTGTCACTCAAACAGCAAGGGAGGTATCACATGAACAGTGCTACTGTGTGTCCCTGTGGGATGTGCACAGGACCTATGTCAGGTTTTACCTCATATCATGCGTTCCGGCCCCAAAATCCGGACAATACCAAGAAAGGAGGGGGGGTATCCATATTCATCAAGGACACCCACACCTCAAGACTGGTGGCAACGCACGATGCATCGGAGACCATCCAGGTGCAATTAACCATAGGCAAGACTGCTCTGCAAATTGTAGCATGTTACAGGCCACCCTCACAAACTCAGGAAACTCACATGGCCTTCCTGAAAACACTAGAGGGCATAAATGTATCACCAAACACCATCATACTAGGTGACTTCAATTACCCTAATATAGACTGGGAACACTACTCAAGCCCAAACACCCTAGCCCAAAAGTTCCTGGAATTCATAAACTCAAATGCCATGGAACAACTAGTCACCATCCCCACAAGAGGAGATAACATACTTGATCTCATCATCACGAACATGGGAGCACAATGTTCAACACCGGAAGTATACCCCTCACTGGTGAGATCAGATCACAAACTAATCTCGCTGGAGGTCCTCATCCCACCCCCACCTGAAATAAAAAAGACCACAGTAAAGAACTTCTCAAAAGCCGACTTCACACTTCTAAAGACTAGTGTGGTCTCCTTTCAGGCCCCCGAGCCGGCGGAAAACAATACTCAAGCCACTGAATCACTTACAAACACCTTCTACCAGCACCTGCAGGACTGCATGGATAACGCAATCCCAAGCAAAACAAAGACTCTCTGTACCAAAGGCAAGCGTCCAGTCTGGTGGACCCCAGCCATAAACAAACTATACAACAAAAGGAGGAAGCTACTACAAGATAGAGCAAAATCCTTAAAAGGTAAGACACCCTTGATCACTATAAGTAAAAAACTAAGAGCTCTCATAAAATCATCCAAAGCAAATTTCGAGAGAAAAATAGCTAAAGACTCAAAAGACAATCATAAGGCCTTCTTTAGCTATGTTAGAAACCTAGGAGGAAACTCCCAGATATGCTCAGAACTAGTTCAAAATGATGTGAAGATTACTGATCCTAAAGACATTGCCAACATACTGGCTGACAGGTTCAGTGCAAACTTCTCCCTCCCCAAAAGGAGAGATATCTATACCAAATGAGTGCAGCCCCCAAACATCTCCAGCCCAAGTGAGAACTGCTCTCTCCAAAGCAAAAACACAGCATCCATGGGACCCGATGGTGTCCCCGGCTGTGTGCTCCACGAACTCAATGAGGAATTAAACCCACAGCTAGGACAGCTGTTTAATCAAAGTCTTACCTCTGGATACGCACCCAGGAGTGGCACTGCAACTGTGGTCCCACTTCACAAAGGCGGTGCCTCCACAGACCCTGGAAATTACTGGCCCATTAGCTTGACAAGCCTTATCTGCAAAGCCATGGAGAGGATCATAATGGACCTCATAAATAAAGACATAGGGAATTTGCAGACTTTGGATCCAACCCAGTTTGGCTTTGTCAAAGGCAGATCATGCCTTTTAAACTTGGTTGACTTTTTCAAACAGTCACCAAAGCCATTGATGAGGAAAGGCAGTCCATACAGCCTACCTCGATCTGGCTAAGGCCTTCGATACAATACCCCACTCGGGTATCATTGAAAAACTCATCAGCTTAAATGTTAACCCATACATCACAAGATGGGTTGCAAACTGGCTGAGTGACAGAACCCACAGGGTCAGAGTTGCTGGCGCCATGTCAGACTCAAAGCCTGTCACAAGTGGTGTCCCACAGGGCTCAGTCCTGGGCCCACTCTTGTTTGGCATCTACTTTTCCAAAGTACAAGCAAACACAGGAGGGTTATGGCTGACAAAGTTTGCAGATGACTGCAAACTGGGCGCCATAGTAGAAAACACATCTGACACAGATATCCTTCAGAAGGGTCTCACAGAAACGGATAACTGGTGCCAGAGCCATGGCCTAAAATTAAATGCCAAAAAATGCATAGTCATACCCTTCGGGAAAAACAGGGTTACCCTAGCTACCAAATAGGTGGCAATCCACTGAGCACAGAAGAAGTTATCAGGGACCTGGGGACCCAGGTTGATAGTAGTCTGTCATTCGACACCCATGTAGCTAAAGTAGTTAGGAAGTCCTTCTACATTGCCCACCTTATCATGAAGGGATTCTCATCTAGATCAAGGGAGGTCATAGTCTCCCTTTACTCATCACTCATCAGACCAATGATTGAGTACAATGCCCCATTCGGAATGTATCTGACCCGACACTTGCAGCAGCTGGAGAGGCCACAAAAGTTCCTCACCAAAAGGATAAAGGGTCTCAGAAATCTGTCCTATGCTGCCCGACTGAAAGAACTCCAGCTCTATTCAGTCGCACGCTTGCTCAGAGGTGACCTTTGCCTAACATACAAGGCCATGTCAAACCCAGATTTGATGAATATGCTTCACCTCAAAAATCTAGATCCATCAGAGCCACAAGGCGGGAGACTTAAACCTCGACACGGCTATTAATAGGACGTGCTGGAGAGATAGATTCATCACCCAAAGACTCCCTATGCTGTGGAACAAAATCCCGGTACATGTGAGGCAGAGCACCTCGCTGGCCTTGTTCAAGAGAAATCTTGACCAATGGATGGGAGATCGCAGATATACCCCAGGAATTACCTCAGTGTCACTGCTCAACAGAGGCACAGCAAAATAATGGGTATAGTTCCCCATACTAAAGGGGTGGCGTAAGCCACAAAACAATGGGCTAGGCTTATAAATGCCCTCGGGCAGATAGCCTAGTATGAACCTATGAACCTATGAACCTATGAACCTATGTTCCACAGCATGGTGTGTGTTGTGTTTGTGGAAGTAACACAGAAGCCCAGCCCATGCAGTGTGGTGTGTGTGCACATATCCAGGAGCAGTCCGTTCACACTGCCCACCAAAGATGTCATGTATGAGGGGTATATGCATCAGTAATGTGGAGGACATGGGCCGTGTCAGAGCAGAAGACACCCCTGAGTATGTGGTATGCAGATGTGTACAGATGTGTTGTCCATATGTCAGCCGCATATGTAAACCGTCTGAGCCTGGTAAACATCGTGGCATGACAATGTTGTGCCATGTAAAGCTGTAGCTGTTGTTGAGGGTACACCATAAATGTGTTATTGTACCCTTGACTGCGTGTAGATGTGTGTATTTCACAGGTACAATGGCTACCTATGTACCAGCATCACAAACAGTACAGATAGGTGTGGCCTTGCAGAAGGGTATCCATGCCACAGTGGAATACGGTAACCACAGGACTGTGTGTGGCATATGTGTGTACAGCAACCATGTACAATGTGATATGTATGTACGGGACCAGTATCCATGTGATAGTCAGTGAGTGAATGTTGTTATGCAAAGGTGATGTGCATGCACCATGTGTCATGCATCCTGATGCCATGATACTCATATGATGTATCCGCCACACTGACACCCGTATGGTTGGTATCGGTATGAGCTGATGGAGCAATAACGGCGCTTGGTATGTAGGCGTGGGATATCTAGGCATGGACAGTACTCTGTGACAGCATGTTCTGTATGTAAGCATATAGTGAACATGAGGGGCCCCATGACTGAGGACTGTGTAATGCCATATGTACCTGACATGTAGTAGGTACTATGGTATGCTCGCACCACTGTGTGTCCTGTCCATGAGCCACATAGCATAACATCCTGAGGCACAGGGTATGATGTGCAGGTGGATGTGTAAGCTGCCAATACCAGAATGTGGAATGGTGCTGAAGGGCAATGTGAGGACAACGTCTGATGTGTCGGCCTCTGTACCACCCCAACCGCCCATGCAACGGTATGACAGGTGGCCAGCATGTGTATGTGCCGTGCTGTGGCATACACAAGCCCAACACGGGTACTAGGAAAGGCCTGGAGGCCATCAATGTGTGTGGGAATCACGTTCGTGAGGATGTGCCCCATTGCCATTCAGAATGGTCCAGTCATGGGTGTATGAATACAGTCCCACACGTGCAATGCAGTGCCACCCGTGGGTAGGGCGAGAAATGCCGCTGTGCGTCGGTCAGGGTACACAATGTCCGACAACAGGCTAGCAGTGAATATATGGCCTGGTGCGGAGACATATAGCGAACAGGTTGGTGGGACATTACAGCCAGGGACATCAGAAGGTGACATCGGGCTAGTGTCCCAGGACATATTGTGTGCATGTCAGTACCGTGTATGTGTCCACAGGGACACTACAATGTCCATGTATGGATTGCGACCCTGTAGTGAGTGAGAGGGTGAATTGTCAGTAAGTACGCCATCGCCTGGCACGTTGCCAACATTAGCTCAGTCTGCAATGCCTGGCTGACTATTGTATGTGACATCAGATGTGGATGTCGCCAAACAATACAGACATACCACCACAATGCCTGAGGCCCCACACCGCAATGTGCGGCAGTCATGTGTAGGTAGCTAGCCTTGGAGTATGTGATGATGGACCTCAAGGACCCACCATGGCTGACAAGTGATGCACCCCACACATGTGAATGTACACCACTGTGCAACAGCCTGCACATGTGGTTGTACATCATATGTGCATGGAACATGACGACCACAGTGGTGTCTGTGAACAGGTCAGTACTGCCATGTCTCTGTGTGGAATAGCATGGTTTCTGCAATTGTGTACATGCTACGGAAGCGCACTGTGGTATGTGTCAGCATATGTATGTGCACTGTCCATCTGCTGGGGTGTCATGCCGTTAACAACTGCTGTCAGCAGACGTTAGTAGTACTGGTGGTAGTACACATGTTCCCTGTATGCTGCGATGGGTGTGTTTCCAGGATGTGGCTAGCAGGGCCGTGTAGCATATGTGTTTAATCCACCAAAGAGGGGATAACCCCAGGTGCGTCACACCAGTCACATGAAGGTATTGTGCATGCCAAGGGTAGTGTAGGTATGGTATGTGTTGTGTAATGTGTCATCCAGCTGAGCGGAGTGCATGACTCAAGCATGTGTAGGTACATAGGTGTCTATTCCAGGGAAGTGTGGGTTGCTGTCAGCACATGGCAGTATTAGCTGTCTGAGGCCCAATGTACAGTATAACAACACAGACGGTATGTAACCTGTGGTGTACAATGTCGACTCTGTCGCGTGTTACAATGTGTATAGCAGTCACAAACATGGGTATCTGCACATGGAGCACCTATGATGCATTGTGTTAGGCAACTATCCAGGATGTGTGCAAAACACTGTGTGATGTGTGAACCCCTCACCTGTGGGTGTTCCAGTCCAGGTATGTGCCTGGGAGGTACGATCCATGTACAATCCGTACTCGCAGGCGTGATGCGCAGAGCATGGAGGCAGGTCCCAGTCACCACACAGATATGTGAGTGGTGCAATAGTGTGAGTGCCTCGCTTGTGTGCAGCACAGTGGAAGATGCAAGCATTGTCCCACATGACCCCATGCCGTGCCTGCCTGTTACAGCCCTGCCGGAGACAGTTATGTGAAACTGCCACAGAGGCAGTATAGCATGTGAAGATGTACATGTGTGCTCCACACCCCAGGCCGATGGCTGCAGGTCATGGGTGCCACAGCATTGTGGTCGACCAGGACTGTCATAGCGGTCAGATACCACATGCCTGTACAATAACAGTAGGAGCATAGGCAACAGTTGCAGTGACACAGTAGGTCAATGTACAGTGTCCCTGTGTCCAGACCACTGCCTACTGTACACTTGGCTAGACACACACCCAGAGGGCTATATCACCGGTGAGCCATTGCATGTCCCAGTACACATAGTCTGTGTATTGCCATCACAGGGCAGTCACAATAACATGTTGTATGAGAGATATATTGTACCAGGTGATGTGTCATGTGTGTGTATGTTGAGTTGCAGAGCTGTTCACCCATCTGCAACATCTCAGTGCATGATGCCTTGTGTAACATGATGTGTGGAACTGCAATGTGATCCACAACAGGGTCATCCGTGACTGGTGCGTTGTGAATGGTGTAACCCATGGGTCTGCTGGATATACACTGGTGCTGTCAGTTGCCATGCTGGGGGCCACCTGGTGCCTACAGTGGTCATACAGACATACTGCATACATTGTTCTGGCAGGAATGTCCATTGTTGTAGATGATGTGGTACTACGTGAAGGTAGGTGTGTGTTGTGAATGTTACCCATCCAGACGTGACTGTCAGGTGCAGTCATGGTTGTCGACAGCATCACACCCATCCACAGCTGTCAGCACCCTGTCCCCAGAATGGGTAACAGTAGCCCTCATACTATGTGACTAATGTGCAGATGGCGGCAACACCTACTACTGGCTGGCTAACAGTGTCATCTAGGAAGGCTATATGATGGCTGGAATACGCTGCTCTAATGTATAATTATGGTATCACAATGAATTACATTGATTCACATATAGTAAGCCATGGCTGCTGGCATGTAAACCATGTACAACAATGCCTGTGTGACAGACCCAACCAATGTGGAGCCGTGATGAACATGCACCCGTTAGAACACCAAATGAGATATGTTGCACGTAATGATGTACAACTGACAGCTATGGGCACAGCATGGATGCAGAAGCACATCCCCCACAGGCAGTACCGCTCCATGTTGGTAGGGGGGCATTGCACGAGTACATGTGACAGTTGCTGTATTGCCACATGTACAGCATATCCGTCATATAGGGGTAGCACTGGTACATGACTGTCGGACATGCCTGTACATACGACCATGTCCCACAGGATATGTGTTACGTGTGTACAACACCTGTCGTACCTTCATCAAGCTGTGACGTGTATGGCTGCCAGTGTACCTGTGTGACATGCTGTGCAATGGGTGCAAAGGTACGCAGTAGTGCATTACATGCCCACATGTCCTGCACAGGTGCATAGCCTGAACATACACTACAAATAGGGTGTTGGATAATAGCAACCCACAAGAGGTGATGGGTACGGGTGGCAATCCACTATCACCTTTCCGGGTAAGGTGTGCATGTCCATGACACATTAGCACCTGAGATGTTAGCAGTACAGCTGTATAGGGCGGCATGCATATTTGATTACAAATACCCTTGCGTGTTCCACCACTGGCCTGTTGACAGGCAGACACCAACACAATGTGCAGCATTGACATGTGCACAGCACATCACCGCTGGCTATAGTAGAACAGGGTTACTGTGTTGACATGTGCACAGAACATCAGCGCCAGCCACAGTCGAACACGGTATGTGTTGAACCCCACCATCATTGTAGCCCATGCCACAGACAGACGTGTTATGCATCTGTGTATGTACGGCTGGGAATGGCCCTGGCCTAGCAGTATAGCTGTGTCAGTGTTGCGAACAACATACTGAATGGGCTGTGTGTGTGAGGTGTGTGTCATACGTGTATGGTCTGATGGATGATACCAGCAGTGCCCCCGCTATGTGAACATCCCCGTCCCCATAAATGAATACCTAGGCTGTGCTCAACACCATGGTCACTGTGGGAGGGATGGTGCTGTGCGGTGCACCCGCCGACATGGTGGTGACAGCAGGCACTGGATGTAGACATATGTGGTACCCATGTCAGGCTGGGGTACCATCCATGTGACCGGGATATCACCGTGCGGGCACATACAGCACTGTGTTGAACAATATCACAGCACATAGCACCTGTCAGGGGTAATGTGTATGCATGGATGTGCGATGCCAGCATGCACCATACACACCCCCACCAAGCAGCATGCTGCCTACCTTGCAGAAGGCCATCATCCACACCATGGTGATGGACATGCGACATGTCCATATACCCATAGAAATGACATATGGAATGGACAGCCACCCTCCCAATACTGGTATCCCACAGGCGGGACACATCCCTGTGCCATGAATGTGATATACCCTGCCATACCATGCAGCCCTGTCCAGCAAGGCTGCACGCGCCATCACAGTCATACATGGTGTGATGGCCACATGGCACTTGCACTATCAACTGACCAGATCAGTAATGTGGCACTGATGCACCTTGTGGTGTCACAAGTGCTGTGTGTCAGCATGTACAATGTGCGCTCACACATGCTATGTATGACCATCCCTGCTAATGTCATATGATTAGACATTGTCCCATGTGCATCACATGTGCAATACAGGCGAGCTGTGGCAGGTTGTCCAACACCCGTACAGTGCTGAGTAGATGTATATGGCACAACACATGCATGTACAGGTGTCCATGTGTATGTGTGCAGTGCCACCGCTGATGTCCATAACGGCTGTGTCTGTGACGCTACATGACATATACGCAGCATCCAGGTGAACAGTGGAACTGTGCACACATTGGGCCACGTGCTGATTGGTATGAACACAGGTGCAGGCAGGTACACATGTCCACAGCAGGTTACCATCTACATGGGGTATGTACAGTGTGATGAGTTGACACAGAGATATGATATGATATCCACTGCATAACGGTGTGACAGGTGTGACAGCAACACATCAGCTGTGTCAGTGTCATGATGCGTCTCAGAGATTACTGTGCAGATGTCGCACATGTCATAGCAATGTATGTTCAGTGGTATGCCAGTACATCAGTGTGAATGTGACCTGTCACCATCATTATGTCTTACAGATAATGCCTCGTTCATGACTGCCAGCCTTCAGCCGCCAGGAGGATGAAGTAATCATACCGTTGCTCCATGACAACTATGACTTGCTATTCAGCCATGTTCCACAGCAAGCGCAGCAGTGGGATGACCTGTGGCAGGATATGCGCAGGAGGGTGAATGACGTAGGTAGCAACAACCGCACCTACCAGCAGGTACACCGACACTGCACGGACCTCATACGGCACGCAAAACAGCGTGCTGCTGCAATCGCCAGAAAACAAGGTGGAACAGGTGGTGGGCCACCAACCCAGCCCCCACTCACACACACGGAGGAGCTCCTGGCCAGTCTGGGGACACCCAGGGAACAGCATGCAGAAACACTAGCCGCCATCGTGGAGGTGGGTGTCTCCCAACCAATGAGCCTGGAGCTGCCTGGTAAGTCAGTCTTGCCTATGAGTATGATATCCACTGTAGGTGTAGGTGTCACTGTACATCATGTAAAGTAACAACACATGCCAGGTATATGGGCACACAAGCCGCATACTACAGTATGCTACGTTGTGTTTGTAGACGTGTGCATACCACATGCTATCACACAGGTACATGATGTGACATGCACATTGCAAACTGTGGCTGTCATACAGTCATGGATAATGTTTATACTGTTGTGTCGCCCCTATACAGGTACCTCTGGCGTGTCGCACAGACATGGGTCCGTCGAAGGAGAGACTGTTGTTAGTAACAGGCATGTTACAGTGTAGAGTTATTCGCCATGTGGCCAGGTATAACATGCACACCTGGGTTTTGTTCCAGTCACGGAATACAGGTTGCACCACCAGACACACACATGCCACCCATGTGCAGTAGATACAACCGTTATTATACACCGGCATGAAACCACAGTACCTGTCAGTGTGATATGTGCGGTCAGCTATGCATACAACGGTGGAGGTGTTCTACAATGGATGCATATGTAGTATGCATTGGAACACCATCCGTGGTACGCACACAGTACCACACAGTGAGCAGTGATCTGGGCAGCACACAGGTGTCACCAATGTGACATATGCCCCTGCATTGTGTGAACACATTGTGGCACGCCACCCGACATGTCCCATGCCCGTGGTGTTCTGTCTGCAATATTGTCACACCATCACATGACCCACACCCGACATAGCAGACATCCACACTGTTGTCTGCATAGCCCTCTGGATTGTGACACCTCCGACATGTATGGGTGTATGTCACATGGGACACCACAGGAATGGGTACACGATGCCCATCACACACAATTGTCCAAGACCAGTCACACATGGCCATGGGTGATAGCCACAGGCATGCTGCCACACAGTACGTCTGATGTGGATAGACACCGTTGCACATTGTCCACACATAGTGCGATCATAGCCGTAGTGGACCACCTGTACATTTGATGTGGTACACCAGACAACCGGAATGCCTGTCTGCAGCCACCAGAGGTACCACCGATATCTACCATATACTTGCTGTGGAACAGCATGACTGTGTTGCAGTCATGGCAATGCAATGCATCCATGTTATGCATTGCACAGCAACATACATGCGTCCTGTTGCCATGCAGTGGCACAGTGCCTGTACTCCCCACTGTATAGCTATGTACACGGCTCACACTAACCACACCTGCACATACATATTTGCTAAACATGCATTCTATCTGTAGGCTGTACACACAACACTGCGCTGTGAAGCCCATTATGATGCGGTGCATGTGGCGAGACACCATTGTCACACATGTCCACATGTTACCACACATGTCGGCGGATTACATGTCAAGGTAACGTCACCCATGTGTACTGTTAACCTGTCTGTGGCCACATGGTGTATCATGGTGAAGCATGCAAACTACCATGATTGTGTGTACTGCATGCCTACTGATATGACACCTGCTTGATGTAGTGTGCACCCCAGGGCGGTATGCATACTAACACTATTAATGTCTGGGCTGCATTCCCTCTGCTGTAGTGTGGGAATGCTGCATGCCATCTGCAATATCACATGCATGGTGTGTCTGCATGTGTGTGTGTGTCTGCGTGTGTCTGCGTGTGTGTGTGTGTCTGCGTGTGTGTGTGTCTGCATGTGTGTGTGTGTCTGCGTGTGTCTGCGTGTGTGTGTCTGCGTGTGTGTGTGTCTGCATGTGTGTCTGCGTGTGTGTCTGCGTGTGCGTAATGTACCTTACAGTATGTCTTTGTATTCACAGGTGGTGTAGGTGCATTCCCCTCCTGCAGTCCATCTGATGTTAGTGTCCCCACAGATACTAGCGGTGATGACCATATGCATGAGGTACAGGCAGGGTTGTCAGGGGCAGAAGCTGTGCCATTGGTTACCATCCCACCTATGTCCCCCTCATCCCCGCACATGGTTCTGATGCCGACACATACCACATCACCGTTGCCCATAGAGGAAGGACAGTCAGCGTCTGTTGGCATTGAGCTGGAATGTGTGGTGGCTACAGAAGGTGCGCCTACACACCATGTTGCCAGTGTAATGACTGGTGATGTGCCACACAGGCATGTGGCTGGTGCTGCTCGTAGGAGGACCTCTGGCAGACATGCACCTGCTGTACAGGGCGCAGCAGCTGGTATCACCAGACGCATGTTCCAGACTGTAATGGCGGCACAGGCACGTGCAGAACGGTAGAACCAAGAAGGGCAGAGGCTGCAGAGGGCTGCAATCCGTTCCCTAAATGACAACATCCAGTCATTGGCAAATGCTCAACAGCAGATTGCTAATGTACTGGATAGGCGATTAGCTGAAATGGTTGGAATCCTCGACCGAGGCATGGCAATCCGCGAGCGTGAGCTGTCTGTGCTGGAACACCTGGTAGGGGTGAGGTGTAGGACACATGGGCGTAGGCCAGCAACATCAGCTAGTGTAGATCGACGTGTGCATACCACCTCTCATGCCCACTCACACAGTGCCGGTAGCAGCAGCAGTGCAGCTGGTGCTACACCGTCCACACCAGGACACAGCAGGCCACGTGGACGTGGCCCTGGCCGGTCCCAGCGTGGACACGGTTCCAGCGGACATGTGTTATCGGACAGTAGCCACTCTATACCTCCACCCGGTAGTGCCCGTGTGACCCCAGGCAGGCACGGGTCACGTGGCCGCAGATGGACACAGTGAGCTGTACAACCTGCACTGTACAGTCTGGGGCTGCCAATTATACCCCGTGTAGGCATCACATATGGCTGAACTGTGTACACACATACCCACACCCGGCAGACACAACTGTAGGGCTCCACCACATCCACATGCATTTTGCACAGTCATGCCCAGTAAACTCACCGGCCCTTACACACACACATGATGTCATCCATTGGTGCAGCCTATGCCCCTGGCAGACATATCACCCTGTGCATATGATGAAGCCTCTGCCACATCCCTGTCATCCACACCATCGGTGCAGGGTTATGCAAATATATTCTGATGCACACGGTGGACAAGATAGTGAGAGGTGTATGTGATACCTGTGCATGCATAGCGTGTGATGTGTATGTTGCAGTGGTTGTGTATGAAAACTGACTGTTGCGTATGTGACGTGGGTTGTGTACTGTCAACATGCAGCAGACATACCATGTAGTGCAAGTGCAGCATGCATTGAGCTGTGTTCATGGTATGTGTGATGGTTACATGTGTAGCACCATGTTGGTTCTGATAACCTGAATCCCTCCTATGGTGTACTCGCATGTGCCTACAGGGAGCACTGTTATCGGTCCCCCACATGTAGCTGTGGATTACCCACAGGCACATCTGGCAATATCAGCATACCACATGTACCTGCAACCTGCCTGGACACCTACATAGGTTCATAGGTGCATAGGTACATACTAGGCTATCTGCCCTAGGGCATTTATAAGCCTAGCCAGAGTGTGTGTGGCTTTCACCACCCCTTAGGATGAGGATACTATACCCATTAGTTTGCTGTGCCTCTGTCCAGCAGTGACACAGAGATGATTCCCGGGGTATACCTACGATCTCCCATCCACACGTCAAGCTTTCTCTTGAACAGAGTCAGTGAGGGGCTCTGCCTCACAAGGACTGGGATTCTGTTCCATAGTGTAGGGAGTCTCTGGGTGATGAACCTGTCCCTCCAGCACGTCCTATTTATATCCGTGTTGAGGTTTGTGTCTCTTGCTCTCGTGGCTCTGGTTGATTTGGATCTTATGAGGTAGGGCATGTCCATTAATTCCGGGTTGGACATGGCCTTGTATGTCAGGCACAGATCACCTCGGAGCAGACGGTATGCGACTGTATAGAGCCGGAGTTTCTTCAGTCGGGCAGCATGTGACATATGTTTGAGCCCCTTTATCCTATTGGTGGGGAACGTTTGGTGTCGTTCCAACTGCTGCAAGTGTCGGGTTAGGTACATTCCGAATGGGGCGTTGTACTCAATCATTGGTCTGATAAGTGAAGAGTACAGGGGTACAATGACCTCCCCTGATCTGGATGTGAATCCCTTCATGATCAGGTGGGCAATGTAGAAAGTCTTCCTAACCACATTGGCAATGTGAGTGTCAAAAGAGAGGTTACTGACAAGTTGGGTCCCCAGGTCCCTGATAACGTCTTCCGTGTCTAATGGATTACCACCTATGTGGTAATTAGGGGTTACCTTGTTTTCCCCAAAGGGCATGACTATACCTTTCTTGGCATGTAGCTTAAGGCCATGGCTCTGGCATCAGTTATCCATTTCTATGAGACCTCTGGTGGATGTTTGTGTCTGATGGGGTGTCGATTATGGTGCCCAGTTTGCAGACATCTGCATACTTTGTCAGCCACAATCCCCCTATGTTTGCCTGCACATCAGACAAATAAATGCTGAACAAGAGGGTGCCCAGGACTGAGCCCTGTGGGACAACGCTCGTGACCGGCTTAGAGTCTGACACGGCACCAGGAACTCTAACCCTGTGGGTTCTGTCCTTGAGCCGGTTTGCAACCATCTTGTGACATATGGGTCTACATCTACGCTGGTGAGCTTTTCTATGATGCCCGCGTGGGGTATTGTGTCGAACACTTTTGCTAGGTCAAGGTAGGCTGTGTGAACTGCCTTACCCTCATCAATGGCCTTAGTGACTCTTCCGAAAAGGTCGACCAGGTTCAAGAGGCAGGATCTGCCCTTGACAAAGCCGACTTGGGGTATGATCCAGTGTATGTAGGTCCCCAATGTCTTCATTTATGAGCTCCATTATGATCCCCTCCATAGCTTTGCAGACAAGGCTCGACAAGCTTATAGGGCGGGAATGTCCAGGGTCCGTAGAAGCACCGCCTTTGTGGAGTGGGACCACAGTTGTCGTACGCCATTCTTTGGGTACGTATCCTGTAGTAAGGCTAAGATTAAACAGCAGCCTTATGTGCGGGTTTAGGTCCTCATTGAGGTCGTGTAGCACACAGCCGGGGACACCGTCTGGTCCCATTGATGCTGTGTTTTCACTTTAGAGAGAGCAGCTCTCACCTGGGCATCTGAGATGTTTGGGAGGCTAGACTCTGGTGGGATAGATATCTCTCCTCTTGGGGGGGAGGGAGGGGAGAAATATGCACGGAACCTGTCTGCCAGTATGTTGGCAATGTCTGTGGGTTCAGTGATCATTGTACCATTCTGGACTAATTCCGAGCATAACTGTGAGCTTCCACCCATGTTTCTACCATAGCTACAGAAGGCCTTATGGTTGTCTTTTGTGTCTTTCGCGAGTCCTCTCCCACAGGTGGCCTTGGATGATTGTATGGGTGATCGTATTTTACTGCTAGTATTGATCAGAGATGCCTTGCCTGTTAGGGATTTTGCTCTGTCATGTAGTAGCTTTCCCCTCTTGTTGTAGAGTTTGTTTGTGGCTGGGGTCCACCAGACCGTGTGCCTGCCTTTGGTGGAAAGGGTCCTGATGGTATTAGGGATTGCTTGATCCATACATTCCTGGAGGTGCTCGTAGAAGGCATTTGTAAGGGTTTCAGCAGCGTGGGTTGTGTTTTCCACTGGCTCGGAGGCCTTGAAGGGTACCACTCCAGTCTTAAGAAGTGTGAAGTTTGCTTTTGAGAAGTTCTTCACCGTGGTCTCCTTTGCTGGGGTTGGGGGCGGGATGTGGATCTCCAGTGAGATTAATGTATGGTCTGATCTCACCGATGAGGGATATACATCTGGTGTGGAGCATGTCGTCCCCATGTGTGATGATCAGATCTAGTATAGTTCCTCCTCTTGTGGGTATGGTGACTAGTTGTTCCATAGCATTTGGGTGTATGAACTCCAGGAACCTTTGGGCTAGGGTGTTGGGTCTTGGGTAATGTTCCCGGTCTATGTTTGGGTAGTTGATGTCACCCAATATGATGGTGTTTGGAGAGACATTCATACTCTCCAGTGTCTTCAAGAAGGCTGTGTGGGTATCCTGAGTTTGAGAGGGTGGTCTGTAGCATGCTGCAAACTGTAGGGCAGTTCTACCTATGGTTAATTGCACCTGGATGGTCTCCACTGCTACGTGCGCTGCCACTAACCTGGAGGTATGGGTATCCTTTATGCATATGGAGACTCCCCCTCCTTTTGTGGTTCGGTCCGGATTTGGGGCCGGAACACATGATATGAGGTATAACCTGATAGTGCTGGGGTGCTCTCAGGAGCCTTGAACCAGGTTTCAGTCACAGCACAGACATCGATGTTCTCCATACTGAGGAGGGCTTTGAGGGCATGCAAATTGAGGTTTAGACTTCTGGCATTGAGCAGTATTACCCTTAGTTCTTTCCAGGTTTGTTTTCTAGGGCGGTAGGTTTATCATTTGAACCTTGCCGGAAAAAGGCACTATGGGGGTGGCAGGAGCCTTTGCCAATATCCGGAAGCCCAGGGCTGACAGGTGCAAGCTGTCCCCTGCGAAGCAGCGTGGCTTGTCAAGCATGTCATCCCAGGCAAACAGACAGTGGACCCCCTTAGACTGACACCGGTAATTAAGCCAATTATTAAAGCTGTTCATTCTGACTCTGTATTGTGGCATCATTCTTGGTGAGGGTAGGATACTGCTCAGGGTCAGGGTCATACCAGCCTGGGCTACATAATCTGAGAGCCCCTCTATGTCTCTTTTCATGTAGTCCAGGGAGGTATGTCTCAGGTCGTTCACACCGGCATGGACAATGACTGCGTCATACTTGTACATGCTGCGGAGTGACCTGAGTGCTTGTGTTATGTGGCGGATTCTAGCGCCCGACAGGCAGCCTACTGTGATCATTTCCTTGTTCAGTCTGGTGGGTGGGACATCAGTGTGTCTGACTATGGCGTCACCTATAACAAGTGTGTCTGGCATTGTATGTGGCCTTAAGGGCTGTGACTGTTTAGCACACTGACTTTGAGAACTATGTGTTGCATGTCCTATGTCTTGAGGAGGCAGTTGCTTGGGTGTCTGCTTTGGAGGCCTCTGTAGTTTTGGTATATGTTTGAACAGTGCCTCCGAGTATGTCTTTGTGTGTTTATGTGTTTGTTTTGCAGTTGTGATAGTTCTATGTGAAACTGGGTTTGTGGTGTGCGTGGTGTCTTTCTCCTCCTGTCTGGTCTTGCCGGTCCTGAGTTGAGAGAGCTCAGCCTTCAGTTTGGCTATATAGTTGCATTTCTCACATGTATTTGTGTTTTGTGGGGGAAGGTGTGGGTTGTCTGTGTACATGAGGCAATTGTAACATTGCCTCAGGATGCCCAGATTCACCAGCTGAACAGGAGACGACGCTAGCAATTGACCCTTCGACATGCTAGAAAACGTGAAAGCGTTTGCTGTGTAACTGAGTCAGAAGGGACCTATAGGGAAATGAGTACTCAAGGGGATTCTAGGCTAATGTAGTACTTTGTTTAGTATATATGTACTTTACCTATATAAGAATGCTTTAGGAGCAAGTGCTGAGCTTTTGTGATAGAGAATAGACAGTTTACATTGCAAGTAGAGAAGTTCTAAGGGAAAACATGAAGAGCAGAATGTACGGAGCCAGACATAGTTTAACGTTGTTTACACAGTACATGACACACATGTCCACACATATACCGCACCTGCCGCCTGTGGTCGGTGCCACAGGCTACAGTGGACAGAGACATCACATACATGGCAGGACACAGTACAGGTATGGTGACATTGTGTAGGTGTCGTACACAGCGTGCTGCCCACTGACCTCAGGTGTCACCTGTCAGCTGTGGTGCATGCTGTGCAGCAGTAGGACGCTGTACCAGTACAGGAATACAGCCGCAATCGCGGGGTGTACACCACTATGGCGCACACCCCATAGTGTGCAGATGGGGACACCTGCCTGTGTGGTCAGCACCCTCACAATACAATGCACCCACATGCCATGTCACAGGCGGCGGACTTGCACAGGTGGCCAGTATGACTCACACCTAAGGCATCGACAGGGTTGTGCAATGCAGCACCAGTACGGGATGGTCACCCTGTGTGGTTAGTGTCCGTTCACAACAGTATATCTGCATACACCCTCACACCAGGCAGCAGACATACAAACATGTTGACACACACACATGGTGGTGACCACACATGTATACACGGAGAGACGACGTGTTGCATGTACTGCACCATCCACATCCATGCACCCCACACTGAGGTATGTACAGATCTCTACTATGGTGTACAGGGATGTGTGGCACATGGGACATAGTCCCCCCGATATGTGGCATACATGGGCACACATTCCTGCACACATGTCGGTGCTGGGAATGCCACACCCACCATATGAGACATGTGCAGGCGTGCAGCGGTATGTAGTGCATTATGCGTACCAACACTGTATCCGGCAGATGTGCCGATATATGCATTTGGGAGGTGGTAGGTGTTACAGTAGCCATGTGACATACAGTCGATGACAGCTGACCGATGGGTATGCATTATGGCAGCACTGTCATGTAACAGCGACATAGCCTACTGTATGCACATGGCAGGGTAGGATGGTGTGTGACACACCTGTGAGCCACCACCTGCACACATGCATGTGGACAGGTGTTTAAACACATGATGTACACACATACCGCCATACGTGCTGTTACTATGCCACCATATAATGGCCCCCATGATGGGTATGCATGTGGTAGGGAGTTGCAACTATGTTATGGACATCGTCCACTGCTCATGCATGGCTGCGCCATGCACAGTACACGTGTCACATGTGTCCCCTGTTGCCATGCGTGTATGCATTGCTACGTTTTGACATGTGTGTTGACATACATAGAACATGGACTGTGGTATGATATCAAAGCTGTCACAGGCGTACAATACAAGGGTATGTGTCCCAGTCAACACCGCTACACCCTGTAGTGGGAGCATACCACAGACATGTGTCCACCTTCCATTCATGTGTGTAGCACCGCGTATGCCAGTGTTATGCATGTGGTACATCACAGGCTTCGTATGTGTCCTGTGTGCAGTCCATGCACACAGCCAGACAATCACATGTATGACATATCCGGACATTGGTTCACTCTGGTACAGCAGCAGTCATGTGTCATAGCTCTGTCAGGGCCGTGGTATGTGTGGAGCCGACCTGTCTATGTATACTGATATGGGCGGACTACATCACACATGTGGGATCATTGTTAGTACTTGTGTACTCTGCACGACTGGTGTACACCGCTATACAGACCTGTGGACATATGTCACATGCTGTTGTTGGACCGTGAGGCATACTGCTGCACCGATGACATGGTGCTGGTATGGCAGCTACAGTGTTCACTGCAGTGTGCACATGTTTGACCAGCACCCGTGACACCTGTGATGTCATCTGTGCGTGTACGAGTAACTGCATGTGTGACCACCCTGTGCATGTGGACGGGTTTACCTGACCGTGACCTGCGGTGTGTACACTCCGTTAGCACATGCTAAGTGTGTGAGCATGCCCGATAAGCAGTTGTGTAGATGGACACACAGTACAGTGCACACTGTGCCCATCTGTGATCATACCCCGTTTGCATGTATGTTCCCCCTTTGCAACCGCTAGGTGTTTCAGCATGCCCGGTTTGCTGTTGTGTAGGTGGACACACACGACGTTCCACACTCTGCCCTTTCATGATTCAACCCCATGTGTATGCATGTCTGCACTCTGCAAATGCTAAGTGTGTGAGCATGCCCAGTAAGCAGTTGTGTAGATGGACACACAGTACAGTGCACACTGCGCCCTTCTGTGAGTATACCCCGTGTGCATGTATGTTTCCCCTTTGCGACCGCTAGGTGTGTGGGCATGCCCAGTACGCCATGCGTGGAGACACAGTACAGTCGGCACCGATGTCTGATACTAGGCATGTAGCCTTGGCCAATGACATCCTGCATAGCCATGGTGGCCGTCCAGGCGAGTTGTATGTAGTTGCTATGCCACAATGGCTGCCTACATCATGCACGCCGGTTGCTCTCTCATAGGGTGTACTGTCTGTGGTGCATCCCCTATCCATGTTGTGATGTTGTGCTCCGTAGTTAGTTAGTATTCTCGAGGGCAGCACTGTCATGTTACTGTACGCCCACCTTGGGATAGTAACATGCTGTGTGACTGCGCACTCTGTCTTCATTCCCTATCGGCTGCCTTGCCTCTGCAGATGATATCACCCACCTAGGAGTATGCCTCTTGACAGTGCTGTGCTCAGTAATCTCAGTAGCGTGTTCTGTAAATGCATCATGCTGTAGTGTGTTCATGTAGGTAGGCGTAGGTTCAACTCCCGGCCCTTCCCCGTGTGTGTGTGTTTCCAGCTGCCTCTGGAGATAGTAATGCTTTTAGACGCTTCACAACACATACCTTGGCTATCGGCGTCTATTCCTTTACGGATGATGTCACCCGCCTAGAAGTATGCCTCTGACAGTGCTGTGCTCAGTAATCTCGGTAGCATGTTCTGTAAATGCATCATGCTGTAGTGTGTTCATGTAGGTAGGCGTAAGTTCAACTCCCGGCCCTTCCCCGTGTGTGTATTTCCAGCTTCCTCTGGAGATAGTAATGCTTTTAGACGCTTCACAACACATAGGTTCATAGGTTCATACTAGGCTATCTGCCCTAGGGCATTTATAAGCCTAGCCAGAGTGTGTGTGGCTTTCACCACCCCTTAGGATGAGAATACTATACCCATTAGTTTGCTGTGCCTCTGTCCAGCAGTGACACAGAGATGATTCCTGGGGTAAACCTACGATCTCCCATCCACTCAAGATTTCTCCTGAACAGAGTCAGTGAGGGGCTCTGCCTCACATGGACTGGGATTCTATTCCATAGTGTAGGGAGTCTCTGGGTGATGAATCTGTCCCTCCAGCACATCCTATTTATATCCGTGTTGAGGTTTAAGTCTCTTGCTCTCGTGGCTCTGGTGGATTTGGATTTTTTGAGGTGGAGCATGTCCATTAATTCTGGGTTGGACATGGCCTTGTATGTCAGGCACAGATCACCTCTGAGCAGATGATATGTGACTGAATAGAGCTGGAGTTTCTTCTGTCGGGCATCGTATGACATATGTTTGAGCCCCTTTATCCTTTTGGTGAGGAACTTTTGGGGTCTTTCCAACTGCTGCAGGTGTCGGGTAAGGTACATTCCGAATGGGGCGTTGTACTCAATCATTGGTCTGATAAGTGAAGAGTACAGGGGTACAATGACCTCTCCTGATCTGGATGTGAATCCCTTCATGATCAGGCAGACAATGTAGAAGGTCCTGCTAACCACTTTGGCAATGTGAGTGTCAAAAGAGAGGTTACTGTCAACTTGGGTCCCCAGGTCCCTGATAACTTCTTCCGTGTTTAATGGATTACCACCTATGTGGTAATTAGGGGTTACCTTGTTTTCCCCAAAGGGTATGACTATACATTTTTTGGCATTTAGCTTAAGGCCATGGCTCTGGCACCAGTTATCCATTTCTATGAGACCTCTCTGGAGGATGTCTGTGTCTGATGGAGTGTCAATTATGGTGCCCAGTTTGCAGTCATCTGGAAATTTTGTCAGCCACAATCCCACTATGTTTGCCTGCACTTCAGAAAAATAAATGCCGAGAAAGAGGGGGCCCAGGACTGAGCCCTGTGGGACACCACTCATGACTGGCTTAGAGTCTGACATGGCACCAGCAACTCTAACCCTGTGTGTTCTGTCCTTGAGCCATTTTGCAACCCATCTTGTGACATATGGGTTTACATCTAAGCTGGTGAGCTTTTCTATGATGCCCGAGTGGGGTATTGTGTTGAACGCTTTTGCTAGGTCAAGGTAGGCTGTGTGAACTGTCTTACCCTCATCAATGGCCTTAGTGACTGTTTCAAAAAAGTTGACCAAGTTCAAGAGGCAGGATCTGCCCTTGACAAAGCCAAATTGGGTAGGATCCAGTGTCTGTAGGTCCCCAATGTCTTTATTTATGAGCTCCATTATGATCCTCTCCATAGCTTTGCAGACAAGGCTTGTCAAGCTTATGGGGCGGTAATTTCCAGGGTCCGTAGAAGCACCGCCTTTGTGTTGTGGGACCACAGTTGCCGTACGCCATTCTTTGGGTACGTATCCTGTAGTAAGGCTAAGATTAAACAGCAGCCTTATGTGTGGGTTTAGTTCCTTGGCTATCGGCGTCTATTCCTTTACGGATGATGTCACCCACCTAGAAGTATGCCTCTGACAGTGCTGTGCTCAGTCATCTCGGTAGCAGGTTCTGTAAATGCATCATGCTGTAGTGTGTTCATGTAGGTAGGCGTAGGTTCAACTCCCGGCCCTTCCCCATGTGTGTGTGTGTGTGTGTGTGTTTTCAGCTGCCTCTGGAGATAGTAATGCTTTTAGATGCTTCACAACACATACCTTGGCTATCGGTGTCTATTCCTTTACGGATGATGTCACCCGCCTAGAAGTATGCCTCTAACAGTGCTGTGCTCAGTAATCTCAGTAGCGCGTTCTGTAAATGCATCATGCTGTAGTGTGTTCATGTAGGTAGGCATAGGTTTAACACCCGGCCCTTCCCCGTGTATGTGTGTGTTTCCAGCTGCCTCTGGAGATAGTAATGCTTTTAGACGCTTCACAACACATACCTTGGCTATCACCATCTATTCCTTTACGGATGATGTCACCCACCTAGAAGTATGCCTCTGACAGTGCTGTGCTCAGTAATCCCGGTAGCGCGTACTTTAAATGCATCATGCTGAAGTATGTTCATGTAGGTAGGTGTAGGTTCAACTCCCAGCCCTTCCGTGTGTGTGTGTGTTTCCAGCTGCCTTTGGAGATAGTAATGCTTTTAGACGCTTCACAACACATACCTTGGCTATCAGCGTCTATTCCTTTACGGATTATGTCACCTGCCTAGAGGTATGCCTCTGACAGCGCTGTGCTCAGTAATCTCAGTAGTGTTTTCTGTAAATGCGTCATGCTGTAGTGTGTTCATGTAGATAGGCGTAAGTTCAACTCCTGGCCCTTCCCAATGTGTGTGTGTGTGTGTGTGTGTGTGTTTCCAGCTGCCTCTGGAGATAGTAATGCTTTTAGACGCTTCACAACACATAGGTTCATAGGTTCATACTAGGCTATCTGCCCTAGGGCATTTATAATCCTAGCCAGAGTGTGTGTGGCTTTCACCACCCCTTAGGATGAGAATACTATACCCATTAGTTTGCTGTGCCTCTGTCCAGCAGTGACACAGAGATGATTCCTGGGGTAAACCTCCCACGATCTCCCATCCACTCGTCAAGATTTCTCTTGAACAGAGTCAGTGAGGGGCTCTGCCTCACATGGACTGGGATTCTGTTCCATAGTGTAGGGAGTCTCTGGGTGATGAATCTGTCCCTCCAGCACGCGTCCTATTTATATCCGTCTTGAGGTTTAAGTCTCTTGCTCTCGTGGCTCTGGTGGATTTGGATTTTCTGAGGTGGAGCATGTCCATTAATTCCGGGTTGGACATGGCCTTGTATGTCAGGCACAGATCACCTCTGAGCAGACGGTATGCGACTGAATAGAGCTGGAGTTTCTTCTGTCGGGCATCATATGACATATGTTTGAGCCCCTTTATCCTTTTGGTGAGGAACTTTTGGGGTCTTTCCAACTGCTGCAGGTGTCGGGTAAGGTACATTCAATGGGGCGTTGTACTCAATCATTGGTCTGATAAGTGAAGAGTACAGGGGTACAATGACCTCTCCTGATCTGGATGTGAATCCCTTCATGATCAGGTGGACAATGTAGAAGGTCTTCCTAACCACTTTGGCAATGTGAGTGTCAAAAGAAAGGTTACTGTCAACTTGGGTCCCCAGGTCCCTGATAACTTCTTCCATGTTTAATGGATTACCACCTATGTGGTAATTAGGGGTTACCTTGTTTTTCCCACAGGGTATGACTATACATTTTTTGGCATTTAACTTAAGGCCATGGCTCTGGCACCAGTTATCCATTTCTATGAGACCTCTCTGGAGGATGTCTGTGTCTGATGGAGTGTCAATTATGGTGCCCAGTTTGCAGTCATCTGCAAATTTTGTCAGCCACAATCCCCCTATGTTTGCCTGCACTTCAGAAAAATAAATGCCGAACAAGAGGGGGCCCAGGACTGAGCCCTGTGGGACACCACTCATGACCGGCTTAGAATCTGACATGGCACCAGCAACTCTAACCCTGTGTGTTCTGTCCTTGAGCCAGTTTGCAACCCTTCTTGTGACATATGGGTTTACATCTAAGCTGGTGAGCTTTTCTATGATGCCCGAGTGGGGTATTGTGTCGAACGCTTTTGCTAGGTCAAGGTAGGCTGTGTGAACTGCCTTACCCTCATCAATGGCCTTAGTGACTGTTTCAAAAAAGTCGACCAAGTTCAAGAGGCAGGATCTGCCCTTGACAAAGCCAAATTGGGTAGGAACCAGTGTCTGTAGGTCCCCAATGTCTTTATTTATGAGTTCCATTATGATCCTCTCCATAGCTTTGCAGACAAGGCTTGTCAAGCTTATGGGCGGTAATTTCAGGGTCCGTAGAAGCACCGCCTTTGTGGAGTGGGACCACAGTTGCCGTCACGCAATACTTTGGGTACGTATTCTGTAGTAAGGCTAATATTAAACAGCAGCCTTATGTGTGGGTTTAGTTCCTTGGCTATCGGCGTCTATTCCTTTATGGATGATGTCACCCGCCTAGAAGTATGCCTCTGACAGTGCTGTGCTCAGTAATCTCGGTAGCGCGTTCTGTAAATGCATCATGCCGTAGTGTGTTCATGTAGGTAGGCGTAGGTTCAACTCCCGTCCCTTACCCGTGTGTGTGTTTTCAGCTGCCTCTGGAGATAGTAATGCTATTAGACACTTCACAACACATACCTTGGCTATCAGCGTCTATTCCTTTACGGATGATGTCACCCGCCTAGAAGTATGCCTCTGACAGTGCTGTGTTCAGTAATCTCGGTAGCGTGTTCTGTAAATGTATCATGCTGTAGTGTGTTCATGTAGGTAGGCGTAGGTTCAACTCCTGGCCCTTCCCTGTGTGTGTGGTGTGTGTGTGTCTCCAGCTGCCTCTGGAGATAGTAATGCTTTTAGACACTTCACAACACATACCTTGGCTATCAGCGTCTATTCCTTTATGGATGATGTCACCCGCCTAGAAGTATGCCTCTGACAGTGCTGTGCTCAGTAATCTTGGTAGCGCATTCTGTAAATGCATCATGTTGTAGTGTGTTCATATAGGTAGGCATAGGTTCAACTCCCGGCCCTTCCCCGTGTGTGTGTGTGTGTGTTTCCAGCTGCCTTTGGAGATAGTAATGCTTTTAGACGCTTCACAACACATACCTTGGCTATCAGCATCTATCCCTTTACGGATGATGTCACCCACCTAGAAGTATGCCTCTGACAGTGCTGTGCTCAGTAATCTTGGTAGCGCGTTCTGTAAATGCATCATGCTGTAGTGTGTTCATGTAGGTAGGCGTAGGTTCAACTCCTGGCCCTTCCCCGTGTGTGTGTTTTCAGCTGCCTCTGGAGATAGTAATGCTTTTAGATGCTTCACAACACATACCTTGGCTATCGGTGTCTATTCCTTTACGGATGATGTCACCCGCCTAGAAGTATGCCTCTAACAGTGCTGTGCTCAGTAATCTCAGTAGCGCGTTCTGTAAATGCATCATGCTGTAGTGTGTTCATGTAGGTAGGCATAGGTTTAACACCCGGCCCTTCCCCGTGTATGTGTGTGTTTCCAGCTGCCTCTGGAGATAGTAATGCTTTTAGACGCTTCACAACACATACCTTGGCTATCACCATCTATTCCTTTACGGATGATGTCACCCACCTAGAAGTATGCCTCTGACAGTGCTGTGCTCAGTAATCCCGGTAGCGCGTACTTTAAATGCATCATGCTGAAGTATGTTCATGTAGGTAGGTGTAGGTTCAACTCCCAGCCCTTCCGTGTGTGTGTGTGTTTCCAGCTGCCTTTGGAGATAGTAATGCTTTTAGACGCTTCACAACACATACCTTGGCTATCAGCGTCTATTCCTTTACGGATTATGTCACCTGCCTAGAGGTATGCCTCTGACAGCGCTGTGCTCAGTAATCTCAGTAGAGTTTTCTGTAAATGCGTCATGCTGTAGTGTGTTCATGTAGATAGGCGTAAGTTCAACTCCTGGCCCTTCCCAATGTGTGTGTGTGTGTGTGTGTGTGTTTCCAGCTGCCTCTGGAGATAGTAATGCTTTTAGACGCTTCACAACACATAGGTTCATAGGTTCATACTAGGCTATCTGCCCTAGGGCATTTATAATCCTAGCCAGAGTGTGTGTGGCTTTCACCACCCCTTAGGATGAGAATACTATACCCATTAGTTTGCTGTGCCTCTGTCCAGCAGTGACACAGAGATGATTCCTGGGGTAAACCTACGATCTCCCATCCACTCGTCAAGATTTCTCTTGAACAGAGTCAGTGAGGGGCTCTGCCTCACATGGACTGGGATTCTGTTCCATAGTGTAGGGAGTCTCTGGGTGATGAATCTGTCCCTCCAGCACGTCCTATTTATATCCGTCTTGAGGTTTAAGTCTCTTGCTCTCGTGGCTCTGGTGGATTTGGATTTTCTGAGGTGGAGCATGTCCATTAATTCCGGGTTGGACATGGCCTTGTATGTCAGGCACAGATCACCTCTGAGCAGACGGTATGCGACTGAATAGAGCTGGAGTTTCTTCTGTCGGGCATCATATGACATATGTTTGAGCCCCTTTATCCTTTTGGTGAGGAACTTTTGGGGTCTTTCCAACTGCTGCAGGTGTCGGGTAAGGTACATTCAATGGGGCGTTGTACTCAATCATTGGTCTGATAAGTGAAGAGTACAGGGTACAATGACCTCTCCTGATCTGGATGTGAATCCTTCATGATCAGGTGGACAATGTAGAAGGTCTTCCTAACCACTTTGGCAATGTGAGTGTCAAAAGAAAGGTTACTGTCAACTTGGGTCCCCAGGTCCCTGATAACTTCTTCCATGTTTAATGGATTACCACCTATGTGGTAATTAGGGGTTACCTTGTTTTCCAGGGTATGACTATACATTTTTGGCATTTAGCTTAAGGCCATGGCTCTGGCACCAGTTATCCATTTCTATGAGACCTCTCTGGAGGATGTCTGTGTCTGATGGAGTGTCAATTATGGTGCCCAGTTTGCAGTCATCTGCAAATTTTGTCAGCCACAATCCCCCTATGTTTGCCTGCACTTCAGAAAAATAAATGCCGAACAAGAGGGGGCCCAGGACTGAGCCCTGTGGGACACCACTCATGACCGCCTTAGAATCTGACATGGCACCAGCAACTCTAACCCTGTGTGTTCTGTCCTTGAGCCAGTTTGCAACCCATCTTGTGACATATGGGTTTACATCTAAGCTGGTGAGCTTTTCTATGATGCCCGAGTGGGGTATTGTGTCGAACGCTTTTGCTAGGTCAAGGTAGGCTGTGTGAACTGCCTTACCCTCATCAATGGCCTTAGTGACTGTTTCGAAAAAGTCGACCAAGTTCAAGAGGCAGGATCTGCCCTTGACAAAGCCAAATTGGGTAGGAACCAGTGTCTGTAGGTCCCCAATGTCTTTATTTATGAGTTCCATTATGATCCTCTCCATAGCTTTGCAGACAAGGCTTGTCAAGCTTATGGGGCGGTAATTTCCAGGGTCCGTAGAAGCACCGCCTTTGTGGAGTGGGACCACAGTTGCCGTACGCAATACTTTGGGTACGTATTCTGTAGTAAGGCTAATATTAAACAGCAGCCTTATGTGTGGGTTTAGTTCCTTGGCTATCGGCGTCTATTCCTTTATGGATGATGTCACCCGCCTAGAAGTATGCCTCTGACAGTGCTGTGCTCAGTAATCTCGGTAGCGCGTTCTGTAAATGCATCATGCCGTAGTGTGTTCATGTAGGTAGGCGTAGGTTCAACTCCCGTCCCTTACCCGTGTGTGTGTTTTCAGCTGCCTCTGGAGATAGTAATGCTATTAGACACTTCACAACACATACCTTGGCTATCAGCGTCTATTCCTTTGGATGATGTCACCCGCCTAGAAGTATGCCTCTGACAGTGCTGTGTTCAGTAATCTCGGTAGCGTGTTCTGTAAATGTATCATGCTGTAGTGTGTTCATGTAGGTAGGCGTAGGTTCAACTCCTGGCCCTTCCCTGTGTGTGTGGTGTGTGTGTGTCTCCAGCTGCCTCTGGAGATAGTAATGCTTTTAGACACTTCACAACACATACCTTGGCTATCAGCGTCTATTCCTTTATGGATGATGTCACCCGCCTAGAAGTATGCCTCTGACAGTGCTGTGCTCAGTAATCTTGGTAGCGCATTCTGTAAATGCATCATGTTGTAGTGTGTTCATATAGGTAGGCATAGGTTCAACTCCCGGCCCTTCCCCGTGTGTGTGTGTGTGTGTTTCCAGCTGCCTTTGGAGATAGTAATGCTTTTAGACGCTTCACAACACATACCTTGGCTATCAGCATCTATCCCTTTACGGATGATGTCACCCGCCTAGAAGTATGCCTCTGACAGTACTGTGCTCAGTAATCTTGGTAGCGCGTTCTGTAAATGCATCATGCTGTAGTGTGTTCATGTAGGTAGGCATAGGTTTAACTCCCGGCCCTTCCTCATGTGTGTGTGTGGTGTGTGTGTTTCCAGCTGCCTCTGGAGATAGTAATGCTTTTAGACGCTTCACAACACATACCTTGGCTATCGGCCTCTATTCCTTTACGGATGATGTCACCCGCCTAGACGTATGCCTCTGACAGTGCTGCGCTCAGTAAACTTGGTAGCGCGTTCTGTAAATGCATCATGCTGTAGTGTGTTCATGTAGGTAGGCGTAGGTTCAAATCCCGGCCCTTCCACGTGTGTGTGTGTTTCCAGCTGCCTCTGGAGATAGTAATACTTTTAGATGCTTCACAACACATACATTTGCTATCGGCATCTATTCCTTTGCGGATGATGTCACCAACCTAGACGTATGCCTTTGACGGTGCTGTGTTCAGTGCTCCGAGTAGCGCGTTCCGTACCTGTGTCATACTGTCATGAGGTTGGGTAGGTGGGGTTAAGGTCAATTCCCATGCCTGCCAGCTGTGTGTGTGTGTCTATGCTCCCAGCCACATGGGTTCGTAGGTTATGGTTTTATACGCTCCACAGCACACATATATCCTGCTGACATCTCTGTGTTTGCGGATGTTGAGACGCAGCTAGTGGACTGCCTGTGTGCCTGCTGTGGTTAGCGACCTCCGTAGCGTGTTCTCCACGTGCGTCCTGCTGTGGTGTGATAGGGTAGTGATGTGTAGGTTCCATTACCGGCCTTGCCACATGTGTCTGTCTGTATCTCTCTCGATGTATATATACATACATATGTTATGCCCATAGCGCTGCTCTTGCATGGACAGCTGTCTGTCCCATGTATCGCATATTTGCACGGCTGACACATAGAAATGTGGTACGATGCATATCCAAACATTGTCCATGCAAAGTCCATGTTCCGGGAGTTGTTGCACGCCCTGGAGACATCTGCTGTATATCTTGGCAGACAGCTATCCTTGCTGTACTGTCACTGTACTCGTACACGCCATAGACCTTGTGTATCATTGCCTGTTTATGGTGTGTGTATGTATATCTGAGCCGTGTGCATGGTCATGTGTATGTCCCACTATAATCATCTGTGCAGGTGTCGCCACTATGGGTACTCCATGTAGACAGCTGTTTCATGTGCATTTCAGCACATACCTGTGGGCAGTACTACCCCTCCTACAGCAGCACATTCTATCATCTTGCAGTGGATACTAGTGTTTCCACACACATGTATCTGTGTCTGTTCATAACACTCCACCTCAGGGAGCATATATCTGGACACGGCCTTATGTGATAGTGGGACACTCGGGGCCAGTCATGTCATGTTGCTCTTAGAAACATTGATAGTGGGCACAGTGATATGTTATGCATGTGTATGGCATTTCTGTCTGATTTGGTGTCTTCCTCGCATGTTTGTCATTGTTTCCTGTCGTCAGTTATCATGAGGGCGCCGGACTGTTACTGTTACGTGGAACACAGCAAACATATGAGGCAGACTTCTACACAGTCTGCATACATCTGTGCAGTTGCAGGGTATGTGTCTAATACAACATACCTACTGTCTGACTACAATACACACACAGTGTGTGGCGGCATGACAGACCACGTGACATTACTTTGTATTTGCACGGCACACCCACGCAGACAGTTGTATTCCTCACACAGGTCTACATCTGCTTATCCACACTATGTGTACTTTCCTGTACCTTATGTGTGTGTTGTATTTGCGCTTCCCGTCAGTGGCGGGGCTCACGTACGACTATGGGGGCCTGGTAATTGTTATGTTGACACTTCATGGCACCCTGGGGGACACTTCACCTTTGTGTCTGGTTAGCTTCCACATTGACATTCGTGGGGCATACGTTGTCATTCACAATTACCGGGGTAGGACATATACATGTTTGCACATTTGTCCTGCTGTCTTTCTTCCCACCTGTCCACCTAGTATCACCGGTTCAGTACATGTATTCTGGACAGGTAGCTCCTTCATACCCTGACCTGTCGTCATTATGTGTACATGCCCTGATGTTCGGCCATTGCCCTTGTTACGTTTCGCATAGTGCTGTGCCTTCCTAGCTGATTGCTGCCTAGGCATTCCGGACTGTGCGGTGGGTGATAGGGAGCGCTATTTCCATTGCATGATTAGTGACACTCATAACATCCGTCTTCATGGCTACGCCAGCATACCTCTCAAGTGTACCTCGTTATGAGGGACGTACCTCATTTGGGGTCTTAAAAGGGTCATGCTCCTCGAAATTCCTCAAAGTTCCACATTGAAAGGGTCTGTTACACATTCAGTGTTAGGAATGTTTTAGGTGAAATCCATGGTAAATTGACATTAATCATATTAATTCATTAAAGGATCTTCTTTATAAGTGAAAACAGCATATTTTAACCATCCTATGACCTTCCTAGTTGAAGTTGTTAGTAAGCCATTACTATGTGTTCCACATTTTGCCCATTGGTTCCACATTATGAAGGCGAGTGTTCTTCATTTTGGTGATGGAAGGTTAAGAGCTATGTACGCCAGTATTCGCACAACGGTCTGACTTTGTCTAGGGTATTTGTAATGTAGTCCCTATCTGTATTTCCTGTGCTATGCCTTACTGCAGCTGTGTTATTCTGACAGATTACCAGTTATGGGTGCCATCTTGGTCGTACGCATGTCCATCCATGGGAATTGCCTACAGGACACTGATATAGGGCTGTACATATTTCACACCTGCTTTCCGCATTATCCGGTGGATGCTTTGCACCATTACCGGGGATTAAGGCATGTGCTATACCCACATCCCTCCCACGGGGTGGGCCTACGGATTCTCTGCCAAACAACACCTAGGCCCATTTCTGCATACCCAGGTTCCCATGCCTGCAACCCTCGACAGTACACATTACACATGGTTAATGTGTGCGGTACTGGGATGTGGACGCACTTCTATGGACTTGCCACTCTGGGGATATCTGTTCATATGTCCTGCATTTCATGGACACATGTGTCATCAGCCTTGAACCCGCTTTTAGTGCATGTATAGCTGTTCCGTAGTTACGGGTGTTACTTCTTTAGCGTCAATCGCAGCTGGTATTGCGAATGGAGCAATATTTGGAGTCCTACATTGGACACCAGTGTGCATCTGTAAATTGTAGAACTTGCTGTACTGTCACCTTCTGGCCAGTGGTTTTGACTGCTGCTGTATGTTCCCCATTCGTGGATGTCTGTTTGACTACCCATATTATCTATTACTTGGCATATTTATATCCATGTGTCATATATACACGACGTAGGTCTGTTGTGTGTACATGTATACCTGTGAACCCCTCGTTTCATACCTTGCTTTGTTACTGTCTGTGGATTACCTGTGTACACACATCTATAACCATACCATACCTTTCCACTGTACAGGTTCTGGCAGAGTGTACGGATGGTTGGCCCTTTATCTTAGGTGTGTGTTACATTGACCTGTGTCTATCTGGCAATTTGCTGGCATTTCATGTGAGACTTACTTGATTCTATAGAGACTTGATTCTATAATTATGACGTGCTTCCACTGACTATATTTTCTTTGTCTTCTTGAATCTTTATGTAACCAGTCCTTTTTGGACACTTTCTATTGTTGTTCATGTTTGTTTACATATATGACTACTGTGGTATGTTGTGCTATTATTGTGTGTGGAGCATTTCTCCCCGGGCCTCTACTGACACTGGACATATATCCAGCTAGCCTAGCCCGGTCAACAAATGTAAACCAACATAAAACTTACATAAACGTACGGTGGCACCTTCTGACAAATAGGTCGGGTTACAGATGCATACCCTTCGTCAATCCCTGCTACTAACACACCCATTATTCTATCCACATTCTATGTTTGTCTTATCACATATCATGTGTTTCTCACTATTTGTACCAGTACTTTGCATGGCATTGTCCGGTTCCATACTTTCAGAGGCTGACAGTTTTGAGACATGTATAACTAACGTGGAGGACACAGCATTAACTTACCCTGCTGTGAGCGGATCACACATGCACAGGCGCACTTGCATTTCCTAATTGTGGGTTACGTGCAGGCGCACATGCATATCCGCATTCTGGGTTACATATGTTTACTGAGTCTGTGTGATTACGTGGCCTGTATTAGTTGTGACTGTTCCAGTAACATATCTCTGATCCGGTTAACGGACGTGTGCGGAACACACTTTCACCTTTACACATGTAACTGTCTTTGCGGCACAGACGCATTACTTACACGTTCACATTTATATGTTCTATAGTCGTAATTCAAACGGGACTGCATTCACGTTGGCCGGTTGCTGTGACCACTACACGTTTGCTGTTCTGTCTCATTTATATGCATACCCATGGTACAATAGCTACATTAACATATCCCCCCCCCCGCACTCACTTACGTCACAGGCATCCATTCTCCTGCTGGGAAAAGTGCGGTACTACATGTTACACATTCCCTATTCCCTACTGCTCTTGACCCAGGATGCATATGGCATGACCGCAGGGATATTCAGATCACAGGGGCTTATAGCCCCAACGCATACAGGTCTTTGATTGTCAGGGTGTTCCTGTGGTGCTCTGGGTTTGGTCTTGTCCGCCTAGTGTACGGAACTGCCCTGACCGTGTACGAATGTCAGACGAGGCACATGGGCACGGTTTGTCCATGTCTATTATACCATAACCCCCCCATTATTCCTAACCGTGCACGCTGATTAGCCAGCGTGCACGTTGTAGATCGGGTTATAGTAATGACACACGGTCCGGTCGCCCAGACCTATTTCCATTAGTATACCTCGGTATTTATAACCTGTCTCGCTATGTTACATGGGTTTAACATAGCGTGACAGCTTTAACTGAGCCACGGAGATGTCCGTTGCTTACTTTGGGGCAGTCTCGCTCTGCTACACACATTTAACATGGTGGGACAGGTTGTACAACACAGCAACGGGGACATCGAGCTCTCCGTTGCTGTTTTGTATTGCTTTGCTATGTTGACTGTGTTTTACATAGCGAGACAGTTTCAACATTAGCAACGGACATCTCGTGCAGTACATCAGCACCGCCACGGATGCCAGACATCTGCGGATGGGCAGCAGACAGGCATTATGCTGTGCCATTATGTCTGGGGATTAATAGTTTATTTTCCTTGATGATATGGCATAATAGCAATAACTCACGTCTGGGTGTGGGTACTGCTGTATTTACCCGCAGTTGCCTTTGTTTGGTCCCTCAGGCATCGCCCTCAGGACCGCACCATGTCTACCGTGGGTATATCCAGCATTACCCACACCCAGGCGTGGGTTATTGCTATGATATTCATTCCGTGTGTACAGACACGGGTGTTTGGACAACCAACACTAGCTTCTGCTATTGGCATACAATGCTGTGGGTGGTGCCGGTTATCATACATATGCCATGTTCGGCATTTTTCCCATTCACACTTGTCTATCCCCTGTCCTTATTCATACGTGGATATTTATGTGGCACATGACTGAACTATGTATTACCTGCAGGTATGCTGTGTACAGTGCACATATGTGACGCTTGGTTACGGTGTATCTGTATACCTACCTCTGTGATACTAGGGACTGCCACACATCCTTCGCAGCATTACATGCATATGTACATACTATTATTCGGTGGCCTATGGAAGGTTGTCAGAGCACCGATTACGTGTCCCTATTTGTGCACGCATCGTGTTGGTGTTTGTCCGGCCTTCGTTGCTATCATGGGTTAGACGGTGGTGTTGGTGTGTGTTTGGGTTGTATTTATACTGCCGATACATCAGTGGGGGTTGGGGTTGGCGCGTGTTCCTCTTTGCAGGGGGCCCCATTATGGACATTTGTGTCCTGCGTCGACACTTGACACGTGCCATATGTCCTGTGATATTAACACAGTCGTGTATGTCTTCCTGCATTACTACTTGCGTGTTACAGGCATTTTGTATCTGGTACGCATGACTATTATGGTGGATAGCTTAAGCTATTCGCATACTATGACATAACCATTCATCCCGGCATATACGTGTTATTCTATGCTTTGCATTGGCCGTGGGTGTTTTGCCATACGTAACCACACATATCTACGAGTGATGTCCCACCTTGTCAATCTGTGCATGTGGCAACCCTGCTGGGGTGACCTGCTTGGTGGACGGCTGTTCCACCCTGTGTATTGTGTTTGACATGTCTGCATAACTGGAACAGAAGTATTCAGAAAGCCAAAGTCCACTCAGCGAAGTAAATCTGAACGTACTTTTTACGTTCAGATTTATTTCGCTGAGTGGACTTTGGCTTTCTGAACACTTCTGTTCCAGCTCGTTTTTTTTGGGTTTTTGTCGTATAATAGTTTGTATTCAATGTCTGCATAACTAATCATCGGTACAGTGGCTGCACATACTGCTTTGTCCAGATGTGTGCAGTTATGGACACCGTGGCGTGTGAACACCTCTGGGGTTTCGACAGGTCCGTAACCACACGCGGAATGTACACATTCTGCCGACACATTCACATGCAGCCATTTGGATATCAGTACCTGGGATGGGATGTTGACATGTGGGGTACATATTTGCACACGTGTCACTGCCTAGGACAATACTTCCTACTACATATGGGGTGTACCCGCTGTGTGTAGGTGTGCAGCTGCGCAAGGCTGCTAGCTGGATTGGGTGGACATTCGGACATGGGTACGGGTTACGTGCTATGACGGGGTTGTTGTGTATTACATTTGCATGCATGGGTTCTGCTTCTGGATATTCCGATTCGGCATACGCCATCCTATGTGTATGTGACGGTTACGTTGCTGTGTCTAGCACAGTTTACTATACACATGTTTGTCTGTGTTTGGGATATCTGGTTTATTTCTGGTTGTTATATGGCCATGACTGCCCAGCTGTGTACTCTCACTACCACTGTGGGACTGCTGGTGGCCATGCCCATGGGGCTAGTCATGTGTAGTTGCGGCGCGCTGACATGATGCAGTACACCTCCACTGGGTATGCCTGCTGACAGTGCATTGCGTGACGGACATGGTATTCCGAGTATCCTTTGTTGCGTGGACGGGGACATTTTGTACTTCGTGGATTTATGTTTGGTTCTCCATTTTGTGTGGATGGGTACTATGTTGCATACTCTGCATACGTTTCATTATCCACGGACACTGGTTGGTGCAGTTACTATTGCAGGCGGCCTGTGACAGTCAGCACTTTAGGTTGCTCATCGCCTGCCGGCTTGGCCACGCCTACAGGCGCATCCTACTTGGGCTCCCTGGACTCGCGCCCGTGCCCTATGCACGTGGTTGTGGTTGCGGCACACACTCATTACTATGCATGTGGCGCTGCTACGCCAGTTATATGCTGCACGGCCGGCGCAAGCCTTATGCCGGCCTTGCGCCGAGCTTCATGAATCCGGGGGTATGTCTTTTTGGAATTTAATGACTTTGAATAATTTATATGAATTAGTGATATATTTTTTATTTGAGAGGATGGTCTTCCATAGGGAATTACAAGTTAATAAATCATTGTTGGATATGTTGTAGTTTTGTAGATAGCTAGAACATAATTCTTTAATTTGTCTTAGAATTACTAGATAGGATTTGGGAAGGTTCAGCTGATTCCTCATTTCTTGAATGGAACCGTTTAGAAGTGGGTATATATCTTGGATGGTTATATTAATTAATCTAGGAAAGGGATTCAGGTTTGGGGTCTGATTGTTTATTTTAAGGTTGGGATTTTTATGTAAAGGTTGTAACATCATCAAAGCTTGTGTCAAATTTAAATGTTTAAAGAGTTTTTGGGTTAGTAAGATAGAATGTTTAAAGGGGTTCTAGTATACTGCACGGTTTCATTAAAGTGGTATTTAGAAAGGGTAAGGCTTTGGGGTTAATATCCAGGCTTTTGATATGTTTTTGGTTTATTATTATCCACGTCGGGGACCAATCTTTGTTTTTTGGGTTGTGTTCTTCTATATGCAGAATTCTATTGGCATTCGTGATTAGGTAATAAGTCTCGAAGTCAGGAAGGTCTAAGCCATCTTTACGTTTTGGGATTGAAAGTTTAGTATATGACATTCTGGTGTTTTTAGGATCCCATATAAATTTTGCGAACAAAGTTGGAATTTGTCTAAAAAAATTATTTGGTATGTTTAATTGGGTATTAATGAATATACAGAGTAATCTGGGTAATACATTCATTTTAATTATTGAGAGTTTAACCATGAAAGGTAGTTTTAGATTTTTCCATCTAAGGTCTAGAATGATATTCTGCCATTTTTGGTTTATATTATTTGAGTAGAAGTCTTCATTGTTTGTTGAAAAAGTAATACCTAAGTAGTTGATTACCTCCTTTGTTTTTATTTTTCATATTAGGGGTAAAAGCAACAATGGTTTAGGGTTTTTTAGAGGAAAAATGCTATTTTTCTTGAGATTTAATTTGTAATTTGATATTATTGAGAAGTGACCTATAGCAGATGATATTTTGTCTACATCTGAGATTGGTGTGGTACAGTAGATGTTTAAATCATCTGCAAAGGCTGAGAGGAAAATGTTGGTGTTATATATATATTATTGCGGGGTTATGGTAAAGATTTTGTTTGATATTTAAGAAGAGTGGTTCAAGATATAAGTTAAATAGGAGATCAAGGGCATCCTTGCCAAGTTCTGTTTTTAATTTCAATTCTCTTTGACCAAGTTTTGTTAATGTATAGAGATGTATATGGGTTATTGTATAGAATTTGCAGGATCTGGATACATTTTTGTGGAATATTGAAGTAAGACAATGTTTGAAATAAAAATTCTATATTTACTCTATCAAAGGCTTTATGGGCATCTATAATTAGGGCGTATACATTTAGGTTAGAGTGTTTGGCATGAGAGATTAAAGTATTAAGGGTTAGTGTGTTATCACTCGTTTGTCTGAGTGTTGTGAAGCCAGATTGTTCGGGGGAAATAATTTTATTTAATAAGCTTTTTAATCTGTTTGCAAGTATGGATATTAGTATTTTAGTATCAATGTTTAGTAGTGAGATAGGTCTATAACTATCAGGGTTAGATGGGTCAGCTTGTTCTTTGGGTACAAAAATAGTTTTAGATGCATTAAAGTGCATGTCATTGATTTTATTGTTTATTATATAGTTCAGTATGTGAGACAGAATTTGAGTTAAGATAGGGGAGAAGGTTTTATAGAATTCAGCTGTGAGACCATCTGGGCCTGGAGCTTTATGTGATTTCATTTGTTGAATTGTTGCGGTTATTTCATTGGTAGAGATAGGTTCAACTAACTTTTCATGTTGTTTTAAATCTAGTTTTGGGAAATCAAGTCTTTGAAGGACATGGTTTCTTTCTTCTTTTGTGGCTATTAATATTTGGTCACCATAGATCGAGTATATTAGTTTGAAGATTTTGTTAATATCTTCACTATTCATGTAATGTTTGTTTTCATAAAGTATTTCTGATATTTGTGATGAAGATTTGGTTTGGGTTATAATTCTGGCCAGTGCTTGAGATAGTATTTGTACTTCATTAGAATAGTTAGCTAGGGTTTTGGTTTCATAGAAGGATAATTTGCTGTTATGTAATAGGTATAGATCTTTTTAAAGTTTCAGTATTTTGGTTTCAGTTTGAGCTTTATAATTTGTTAATAGGTCATTCTCAAGTTTTTGAATTTTGGATTCTAATTCCTGCTCTTCCTTTAGGTGGATTAATATTAAAGTATTTAACTTATTAATATTTTTTTTGAAGGGAGTATTTGAATGGATTGCATAATATATAATATTTTGGGTAGAATAATCATTTTAATAATAGTTCATCTTTCTTCTGTAGTGAAAGTTATTGTATTCCATTTTAAAAATAGATTTTGAATATTTTCAAAACACTTATTATAATTTAATTGTATTATTGTTTTGATGTTTTTAGCTAGAATTAATCCTAAATAAGTAATTTGATTTGTACTAGTTAACTGCTGAGAGTTATAGTCAGATTTGTTATTCGTATTTGAGTGTATAGGTAAAATTTTAGTTTTGTTGTCATTAAAAGACAGCCCAGACATCTTTTGAAAAATCTTAATCGAATCAAACAGGGCTGATATTAAAGAATCATTTCCTTTTGCAGAGATGAGAACATCATCGGCGAATAATTGCATTTTAGCTGTTATATCTTTTTCAAGCTCTAAACCCTCTATTTTATTATTATTCTTAATATCATTAGTCCATGGTTCCATTATCATTGTAAACAACAATGGAGATAGTGGACAACCTTGCTTGGTAACTTTTATGATAGGAATTTTATTTGAAGTATAAGTACCTAATTTGATATAGCAAATGTACCATCATACAAGTGTTTTAGTAGATTAATAAAATTGTATGAAAATTTTAAATACTCCAATAACAAGTAATCCCAATTAATTGAGTCAAAAGCGGAGCTTATGTCCAAACTAATTAAAGTTAGGTTAGGTAAAGTTAGGTTCTTTTTTTCTTTTGTGAGAAGTCAGTAAGGGCTAATGTTCATTTTCTATTATCACGAGTGTTTCTATTGATTACAAAACCTGTCTGATCCTCATCAATTAATTGGGGTAAAAACTTTTTTAGTCTTTCAGTGAATATGTTCATAAACATCATGTAGTCAGTATTTAATAAGGAAATAGGTCTGTAAGAGGAACAATATTTAGAGTCTTTGTTATGTTTTAAGATAGGTGAAATGAATGTATATTTCCATGAGAGAGTTATTATGAAGTTGTTTTGAGCTGCACTATATACTGTATGGAGTAATGAAATAGCTGATTTGGGTATAACGTTGTATATTTCTGGTATGATACCATAATTTCCAGGTGCCTTATTTTGCTTGAGCTTATTGATTTGAGTTTGTATGTCAGCTAGGGTAATTTGTTTATCAATAAGTTCTATTTGTTGTTTACTAAGTTTATTAAGAAGATTTTTATTAATAAAATGCTTAATGTTGCCTTTACTTTCTATAATATGTGTATCTTGGTTAATTGTATGAAAGTGACTTCTAAATTCTTCTATTATATCTTGTATATTGTATACTTCTTTCTTTTTCTTTAGGGAATATATTTCTTTAATATGATTATGTTTATTCATTCTTTTAGTTTTATTCTTGAGATTAGTTAAGTGTTTAGGGTTTAGTGAATAAGCAAGGGATTTATATTTTTCTAATGTAATCATTGTCTTATGATGTAATATGTTTCTATATTCTTCATTTAATTTGCTTATTTCCTCTCTAACGTTTTTAGAAGAAAGATTGTCACTTTTTTGAGATGCAATAAATCAAGCTTGTTCTGTAATGTTTCCATATCTTTATCCCATGTTTTTCTTTTATTGTAATACCATTTGTTAATTTGTCCATATAGGTAAGTTTTTAGTGCATCCCAAACATATATGTCATGTGTATTAGATGTTGAATTTATATCTATAACATTTTGTATTTCTTCTTTTAAAAATGACTGAAAATCTTTAAGTTGGATAAGATATGCAGGTATTCTTTTTATTTGTGCATTAGGGATGTTGTTGATATTTCATTAAAATATAATGAAATTATTGGAGATTGGATAAGAAATGATTTAGCTGTTATTTAAGTGATTTATAATTTGTGTGGATAATAGCATTCTATCAATTCTAGAATATGATTTGTGTCTATTGGAATAGAATGTGTATTTTAGAGAGCTATGATCAGTGAAGTCAAAAATATCTTTGAGCAGGTAGGAGTCTATAAATTTTATTAATTGTTTTGCTTAAGGGGTAATCTTTCTATTTGCTAAAGTGGTTGTATCTTTTAAATCTAGAATATAATTAAAGTCCCCTGCCATGATAATATTTCCCTCAGACTGAGATTTTCTTTGAGATAAAAGTTGTTTGATAGTATTAGTACCTATTCCCGGTAACCAGTAATTATTTATTATTGTATATATTTTTTTGTTTATTTCAATAATGGCTAAACATAGCAATCCTTTATTATCTTGATATGTTTTAATTATTCTTGGTAAAGGAAGTGATTTGTCCCATAAAATTGCAACCCCCCTTTTCTTTTTTGTATATACTGAGATTGCGATGATTGTAAATTTATTTGTGTTCAAGAACTTAATATTATCTCCTATTAAATGAGTTTCCTGTAAAAAAAATAAGTTTGGTTTATGTAGGGCTAGATATTTAAATGAACTACCTCTTTTGTTGGGGTTATTTAGACCATTTATATTAATTGATAAGCCTTTTAATATAGTAAGGTTATATAGGTATGAGTGTATGATTAATTAATAACATATCAATATAAAATGTGTAATTTGAGAATCTCTTTCCAACCATAAACTTGTTCATTCTGCAAGTACTATACATTGATTCATAGTGGGAAACACATATATAATGAGCATTGTAACTTACAGTTCTATTTGGATAGATTAAAATGGATGTCAAAAGAAACAGTTTTTTTTAACAATGAAAATATAATACAGATTATATAAACACAATTTAGCTCCCCACCTGGAGTTATAAACTCCCTGTCTCAATGACATTTGCCACTGAGATCGAACCCTTAACCTGTAGCAACGGAACACAGCTACCACCAGTAATATGTATTAAGTAGTAGTGATTAGATATAAAACTAGTGATTATTTTAACTTAAATCTATTAAAATTTAACTAGATATAGTTCATCTGATATAATATGTTAATCATAAAAATGAAATACAATGTAACTTATTGTGTATGTGTAAAACATAGAAAAAAGCATTAGCTAGTCTCTAGGGCAGGAGAGGCCATTCTTTCTCTCCTCCCCTCTAGCTGGCTGCTGTGCACCTTGCCCAGTGCTTGTCCAACAGTGAGTTTGCTACATTTACTGCTTTTATGTTTTTATGTTTTTGTATATGACTGTTTATTTTTTGAATGTGTAGCTATTGCCTTTCATATATTGTCGACTGCTGCTAAACGGCTTTGTACTGTGTCTTCAGCCCTTGCTGCATCCACTCGCTAATTGTTAGCATTTTACATGTGGGTTTACCTGGCGATTCCTCTCTCTGCTACTTAGAAAAACTGGTACTGCTTACAGGTTTTACTAAACACAGCTGTAGTTTACCAGGCTTAGATTCCTTAATGCCATCTGTTTAGATATATTACCTGTTGTTTACCTAATTACTGCTTTTATGTTTTTACGTCTTTGTACAAGACTGTTTAGTTTGAATGTGTAGCAATTGCCTTTCATAATTTGCTGACTGCTGCTAAACTGCTTTGTACTGTGTCTTCAGCCCTTGCTGCATCCACTCGCTAATTGTTAACATTCTACACATGGATTTACCTGGCGACTCCTCTCCCTGCTACTTATAATAACTGGTACTGTTTACAGGTTTTACTAACCACAGCTGTAGTTTACCAGGCTTAGATTCCTTACTGCCTGACTATACTATCTGTTTAGAAATATTACCTGTTGTTTTCCTATTTCTAACTGCTGCAAAACACCCACTCGCTACTTGTTAGCCTGCTATACTTAGGATTCTTACCTAGTGACTCCACTCTCTGCTGCCTAGATAGACTTTTACTGCATATAGGCTCTATTAAACCTAGCTGAACTTTTTATAATCTTTAATCCCTAAATGATTAACTGTCTATGTGCTTAGGCATACCTCCTGTTTTTTTACATGAAACGAAAAGCTGCTTGAGGTGCCAATAACTAGTCCCCAAAAGCACAAAGTAAAAAGATTTTAATGAACTAAACACAAATACTGAAAATAAACAATAATAGTTAAGCGCTTTCGTCAAAATGACTTCATCAGAACAAATAACTATTACAAAAGTTCTCATTTTATACAGTTCCTGGTAAATCATATGACCCAACCAGTTAAAATTTAAAAAGACAGTCATAACATT